>NC_057804.1:193923816-194097283 GCF_018294505.1 Triticum aestivum
CGGCGGATCTGGCTAGGGTTAGGGCGCCGGGCCGGGCGCTTTATAAAGTGCCCACCGAGCGGAGTCCCGCTCGGGCACGGCCCGAGGTCGGTGCGCGTTTTTTTTAAATAATTATGCTCGGTAGAAAAATAAAAATAAATACTAAATGGACTCCAAAAATCCTGAAATAAATTTTCCCCGCCTTCTAAAATCAAGCCAGACTAGATGAACATTTATTTGGGGTCTAAATGCAATTTTGAAAAACGCGCATATTTCCTAAATTCAAAAAAAGCGGAAAACTCCAAAATAAATCTTATTTGATTTTTGTATTAAATCTTCATTATTTCTTTATTTTGGGAAAGTCATTTTATTCCCTCTCTGAATTTTTGGTAGTAGAAATAATTGAAGATAAAATAAATAAAATCAATGATCCCATTTTCAAAATTTGAGAAATACCCAAATAAGAAAATAACGAAATCCCCAACTCTCTCCGTGGGTCCTTGAGTTGCGTAGAATTTCTAGTATCGAGCCAAAATGCAACAAAAATATGATATGCATGATGATCTATGTATAACATTCCAAATTGAAAATTTGGGATGTTACATTTATTTAGTCGTTGCGATGGTGTAGTGTTCGACAAGCTCCGCCCCTGCGTTTGTTGGTGAGCACAAATGACATCTCCTCCTCCCCCCCCCCCTTCATTTGCTCTGTTTCGGTCTTTGTGCCGATGAAACTTGCTAGCTATAGGTGTCAATCATCAATATGCGTAACCACTATGCGTCTCCGGTTCGAAAGGGTTACATCTTTAAATATGCATGCATTTGCATATTTATAATCGTGATTCTTTCGAATTGTCCAACGTTATCCATGGACAGCCCGAGTATGTGTAGATTGGGTTCATTTTCCCATATGCTCAGCTCCAGATCTGATGTAGAATTTCATCAGTGGCTCCCTGTTGTTCTCCAGGTACACATCCTCTCTGCTTGTTGCCGAGACGTGTATTAGGAGAACAGCGGGGAGGTGCTGCCGAAATTTTGCGTCGGATCCCGAGCAGAGAATGGGAAAATGAACCCGATCTACACATACTCGAGTGGGATTAGGACCTATCCTTACCTATTAGCGTGTAGGTTGCATGGATGTAATAAAACTAACAAACTCCATTAACTGATGGATATGGTTTGCCTAATTATGTATATATTTCTTGTGTGTCCAGTAGGAAGTCAATATGAGTGATCGTGCGTGGATGTACACCGGTTACACTAGTCAGTATGCTTGGACCGAGGAATGGTTAACAAAAACTAATGGGCTTGTTAGAGCCGCATTTGCAAATGGCCAGAAGTTTAGCTGGTGCCCCTGTGTCCGGTGCGACAACTATAATCAGAGGGACGAGCTTCAAATGAGTAAACACCTGCAGAAGTTTGGTTTTACACCTGGTTACACGGTCTGGACATTACATGGTGAGTCTGCCCAACATGCCAGAGCCGAGGTGGTTCGTCGTCGCACCGACGAGCATGGTACCGGGACCGCAGACATGGTGCAAGACTTTGATGATGCTCGAGACTTGGACGAGGAGATGGAGGAATCTGCAAAGGCCTTCACTGAAATGTTGGAGTCCTCAAAACGTCCTCTCCACAAGCACATTGAGGTTTGTCAGCTGGATGCCATCTCACAAATAATGGCTTTGAAGGCTCAATTCAACTTGGGCAGAGAATGCTACGATGCAATGATGACAGTTTTCGAACGATTTCTTCCCAAAGGCCATGTGCTACCTCCAAACCTGTACCAGTCAGACAAAATCCTCCGTGCTCTTACGATGCCCTATGAGAAGATAGATGCCTGCGAGAAAGGATGTGTCTTATTTAGGCTTCAGTATGAGGACTTGAACTATTGTCCCATTTGCAATTCTTCCAGGTATGTTGTGGTGACAATGGTATGGGTGAGAAGACGCAGACCGAAATACCCATTATTCTTTGGTATATGCCAATCGTACCAAGACTTCAACGTATTTTCATGGTCGAAGAGACAGCCAGACAGATGACATGGCACAAAACGGGCAAAAGAACCGAACTAGATACAGATGGGAATGTGATGATGGTGCACACAACGGATGGTGAAGCGTGGAAGCGCTTCAATGCATTACATAAGGAAAAAACGGCAGATCCAAGGCATCCTCGAGTCGCCGTCAGCACAGATGGGTTTAGTGTGTTTGGTCAGATGGCAACCCCATACAGCTGTTGGCCCGTGTTTTTCATTCCACTCAATCCCCCCCCCCCGGCAGATTATGCAAAGAAAGAACATTTTCCTGACGTTGATAATTCCAGGGCCCAACTATCTGGGGAAGAATATGAATGTGTACATGCAGCCGCTTAAGGACGAATTGCAAGAAGCTTGGGATAATGGGTTCAAGACATATGACGCCTTTAGCAAAGAGAACTTCATAATGCGTGCCTGGTACATGTACTCGACGCATGACTTGCCGGTGTATGTGCTATTTGTTGGCTCGTGTGTGCATGGAAGGTTCCCGTGCCCCACATGCAAGGGAGCTCTTGGGTTTTGTTGGCTGACGGCGGGGCGCAAGTATAGTTGCTTCGACTTGCATAGACAGTTTCTAGATCCTCGCCATAAGTTCAGGAAGACAAGAATAACTTCATGAAAGGTAGAGTTGTCAAACACTCTGCGCCACCTGCGTTGACATGCCAACAAATCCTAGATCAGATAAATGCTCTCGAGCCATATCCAGAGTGTCCAGGGTATTTCAAGGGGTATAATAAGGAACATGCATGGACTCACATGACATGCTTCTGGGATCTGCCTTACTTCAAAGACCTCCTTTGCCCACACAACATCGACGTGATGCACACTGAAAAGAATATCATCGAATCCATTTTTGGTACATTGTTTGGCATAGAGGGGAAATCAAAGGATAATACTAAGGCTAGATACGATCTAGAGGAGCTCTGTGATAGACCGTTACAAAACATGCAAGAACCAAAAGGAAAGAGGAACTGGAAGAAGCCAAATGCATGGTTCAATCTTGGAAGGCCAGCTATGAAGGAAATTATGTTGTGGGTGAAAATGCATTTGATGTTCCCCGATGGGTATGCAGAAAATCTAAAGAGGGGAGCGAGTCTTGATAAATTGAAAATATTTGGTCTAAAAAGTCATGATTGGCACATATGGACAGAGCGGATAATGTCGGTGATGTTGCGTGGCTTCATTCCTGAGGATGAATGGCTAGTACTGGCAAAGCTGAGCTATTTCTTCTGTGTTCTTTGTGCAAAAGAACTATCGCCTGGCCTCCTAGAATAAATGGAACAGTTGGCGCCGGAGTTGATCTGCAAGTTAGAGATGATCTTTCTGCCAAGCTTCTTTAATCCAATGCAACACTTGATTTTGCATCTCCCGACCGAGGCACGATTGGGGGGGCCCGTGCAAAATTGTTGGTGCTACTCAACTGAGAGGACACAGAAGACGCTTCGAGCAAAATGTAAAAATAAATGTAGAATAGAAGCATCGATGGCCGAGGCATTCATCACTGAGGAGGCGTCAAACTTCGTGACAACACACTACGAAGCCAAAAAACGTCATTTGCATAATCCGAAGCCTCGGTACAATGTTGACGAGCCTACAAAGGGTCAATCCAATCTCAGCCTATTCAAAGGGAATCTCGCACCATCCAGTGCTTGGAAACCAGTATCATTGGATGTTGAAGAATGGCGGACCATTTCACTGTATCTCTTTAACAATTTAACAGAAGTGCGGCCGTACAACGAGTAAGATCTCGTTACATTGTTGCGCAACTTCTAATTTCTTTGAACTGCTCTTATTCCTAGATATTTGATGCAGTCGATACGTCGCCATATTCTCATATGGAGCGGTGATCCAAAAGGATTCCGTCAAAGAGTATGAGCTTCTGGCAAAGCAAGGAGGCGAATATCCCGGTTTCATCTCTTAGTTCAAAAAAACGGTAATTTCCATTAGACCCTTTCATTTCTTTGGCTAATTTGCGACTAATGCAACAATCCTTTCTTATTAAACTTGTAGGCTAATTTAGAGATTATGGATGCCGAATTGAGACAAGTAGCTAATTGTTTTAACTATAAGGTCCGTTCATTTGACAATTACGACATCAACGGGTATCGCTTTCGTACCTATGGCAAAGAGCTATCTATGGCCGACCGAAAGTCTACAAATTGTCGTGTCTCTGCTATCAGCGAAGGAGGTGTCGAGTATTATGGAAGAGTTGAAGCAATTTATGAACTTCAATTCTATGGTGATAACCCACCAAACGTCGTAATCTTCAGATGTTATGGTTCCAGCCCAGGGAGACTAGAAGGACTCATGAACATATAGGGCTAGTCGAAATCAAACAAAGCACCCATTTGGATGTTCCCGATGTCCATATTAAGGCTCAACAGGCAACCCAAGTTTTCTATCTATCGTGGGCCTGTCAAAGTGATCCAAATCTCAGTGGTTGGGATGTCGTTTGTGAAGTGCCGCCACATGTTAGACCACCTCCCCCCAATGAAGAGGATTATGAATGTCACATTAACCAAGACACATATGACGAAGGAGAATTCTTCCAAGAAACACGTCTTGCCAAAAAACGTTTCAAGAAACGCTCTACTCCACCCAAGAACATTGAAGTAGGCAACGATAGTGAATCCGACCCTAAGCCGGAACAAGAAGAGCCGAAAGAAGAAGAAGTTGCTGCTGCAGATGACCTGTCAATGCTTGAACGATTACGTAAAGGTGGCCTTCCACATGATGATGCATTTATTAATGATGATGATGAGCACATCAGTACCGATAGTGATGATGATGATGCATTTATTAATGATGATGATGAGTACGCCATTACCGATAGTGATTCTTAGGTATTCAAAATTTTATGTTGTACTTTGTATGATTTATATAGTTGGTATGTGTAATTTTCTTACTTTGTATGATTGTTTCTTATACATAGTGCCATGGTCTTGATTTCCGTCCCCGTCGGCCCTCGCCCGCATTATGATTCAGATGTGGTAAATTCTCTTTCATAACTATTCGTTGCATTTCGCATTTATGACAATTATGGCCATCAAGTTGACATAGAGATATTTTAATCTAGGAGGTATGTGAACCGGAATTTGAAACTGACCCTCTTGTCGAGAAGTTAAATTTAGTTGAAAAAGAAAATGAGTATTTGAAAGAAAAAACTAAAAGAATTGAAGAAGAGAAGATGACATTGGAGTTGTATACTGCCGATGTCATCGATGATCACAAGATGAAGATGAATGCAATGCGCTTGAAGATGGATGCAATGCACCTGAAGCTTAAGAAGATTAGAAAATATGCCATTGATAATGAGGCTTGGTATCATTATGGCGTTGGATCAATTGTTACCTTAGTTGCGATCTTCATCATATTTGTTGTGATGAGGGTAAGTTTTATCTAATGTTTTTCTTTACAAATGGATACTTAGCTTATTTTCCTTCTAAATGGCATAATTACCTAAGTTATATAAAAAATGAGCTATACTTAGCTTATTCAGTTCATTTATGACATACTTAGCATACTTAGGTAAAAAATGGCATGATAATCTTTGTTACATCCTAAATGATATAGACTTAGCTTATTTTCCTCAAAAATGACATAATAACCTTACTAAACTCCAAAATGACCTACTTACCTGGCTGAGCTCTAAAATTACCTACACTTGGAATTTTTACATAGCTTAGCTCTAAGAAGAGGAGAGGCTTGGTATCATTAGAAAATATGCCATTGATAATGAGGCTTGGTATCATTATGCCGTTGGATCAATTGTTACCTAAGTTGCGATCTTCATCATATTTGTTGTGATGAGGGCAACTTTTCTCTAGTGTTTTTCTTTACAAATGGATACTTAGCTTATTTTCCTTCTAAATGGCATAATTACCTAAGTTATATAAAAAAATGAGCTATACTTAGATTATTCAGTTCATTTATGACATACTTAGCATACTTGGGTAAAAAATGGCAGGATAATCTTTGTTACATCCTAAATGATATAGACTTAGCTTATTTTCCTCAAAAATGACATAATAACCTTACTAAGCTCCAAAATGACCTACTTACCTAGCTTAGCTCTAAAATGACCTACACTTAGCATTTTTACATAGCTTAGCTCTAAGAAGAGGAGAGGAGAAAAAGAAAGAGAAGAAAAATCTTCTTCTTCTTCTTCTTCTAACTAGTCTTCTTCTTCTTCTTCTACTTCTTCTTCTAACTATCATCTTTCCCAATTTGCAGATTTGCTTTACATGAGGAAGGCTTGGATTCATGGAGTGTACTATTCTTCTGGTGCTTCCTTGATGTTTATGAAAACTTGTTTGGATATGTATGTCTATATGGATATGTTGTTGGAAACTTGTTTGTGGTTATGTATATATGGATATGTTGGACTTTGTTGAACTATGTTGTCGGATTTCATCAAATATGTTGTTGGACATGCTGTTGGATATGTATGCATGTATATCTGTGTTTAAAACCATGTCTAACTAATTGGTTTAAATAAAAATAGGGGATGTGTAGCCTATTTGCCGTCTGCTAGCGGACGGCAAAGCTCTTTGCCGTCCGCTAGCAAACGGCAAAGAGGACACGTGGCAGTCACCTGTGCAAACTGGCAACACTGGCTGCCTATTTGGTCATTTTGCCGTCTGCAAGCGGACGACAAAGTGATCAAATAGGCCTGGCAAACAGGGCCATATATGCTGTCTGCTGGCCGACGGCATAGCTGGCCACGTGGCAGCATCCCAGTGATACCCTAGCTAAGCTCTTTGTCGTCCGTCAGTGGACGGCAAAGAGCTTTGCCTCTTTGCCGTCAGCTGGCGGACAGGAAAGAACGCCGTTAACCCCCTAACGGCTCTCAGCTCACATGCTGTCGTCCGTCGTCGTTGCCGTCCGCTGGACTCGGATGGCTGACAACACAATCCTTTGCCATTCGTTTCTACGAAGCGGATGACAAAGAAGGCCTTTGCTGGCACGTTTTCAGCCGGATGGTTTGCCATCCGCTGGCTGACGGCAAAGGAGTTTGCCATCCGGAATCCATGCCTTTGCCATCCGCCATGGCGGATGGCAAAGAAGCTGATTCCAGTAGTGCCCCCGGGCGGCAGGCCTTGGTGGTAGATCCAGTCGTGGGAGGAGTTCGACTACACAAAGTCCTAATGGACGGCGGCAGCGGGCTTAATATCATTTATGCTGACACCTTAGAGTCAATGGGCATCCCGATGACCTGGCTCAGCAAGAGCAACATGCAGTTCCACGGGGTAATCCTTGGGAAGAAGGCCAAATCACTCGACCAAATCGCCCTCGATGTCGTATTCAGCAAGGAGAAGAACTCCCAAAAGGAACGACTAACTTTCGAAGTGGCGGACTTCTGAAGCGCTTATCACGCCATCCTAGGTAGGCCTGCCTATGCACGTTTCATGTCTCGTCCATGTTACATGTATCTTAAACTCAAGATGTTAGGTCCTAAAGGCGTTATCTCCATCACAGGCAATCGTAAGTTGGACGAAGAGTGCCTCCAGAAGGGCTCCCAGATCGCTGACGAGCAGATGGCGATGGCCGAGCTGGACGAATACAAGAAGGTGGTAGATCCAAGCGAACTATTGAAGTCCAAGAAGCCGACTCTGGAATCTGCTTTCCAACCGGCAGGAGAGACGAAGCTGATGCATATCCACCCTGAGGACCCGAATGCTGCCCCGACCAACATCTCCACCACCCTGGGCAGCAAATAGGAAGCCGCGCTTGTCCAGTTCCTCCGCGAGAACTGGGACATCTTCGCATGGAAACCTTCTGACATGTCGGGTGTTCCCAGGGAGCTGGCCGAGCCCAAACTCCTTGTTGATTCAGTGACGGAGCCTGTCAAGGAGGATCTTCGGCGATCTTCAACCGAGAAGTGCAAGGCGATCGGCGAGGAGATAGCGTGGCTCTTAGCTGCCAAATTCATACGAGAGGTGTACCACTCCGAGTGGCTCGCCAACATCGTCATGATTCTGAAGAAAGATAAAACTCTTCGAATGTGTGTAGATTTTAGGCACATCGATTGGGCCTGCACGAAAGATCATTTTCCTCTCCCTCGCATAGATCAGATAGTAGATTCTACTGCTAGTTGTGAGTGATTGTCATTTCTGGATGCATACTCCGGGTACCATCAAATTCGACTGTATGGCCCTGATGAAATAAAAACAGCGTTCGTCGCCCCATTTGGGTGTTTCTGTTATATCATGATGCCGTTTGGGTTAAAAAATGTTGGGGCTACATTCCAGCGTATGATCCAGAAGTGCTTACGGAAACAAATCAGTCAGAATGTAGAAGCTTACATGGATGGCATTGTGGTTAAGTCCAGGAAAGGTTCTGACCTCCTAACTAACCTCGCTGAGACTTCCGTGAATTTGCAAGCTTTCGACATGAAGCTCAACCCGACCAAGTGCACATTCAGCGTACCCGCATGCAAGTTACTCGGTTTCCTCGTTTTCGAATGGGGGATCGACGCCAATCCTGAGAAGATAGGAGCAATCCTCCGAATGAAACAACCAGAACGTCTACACGACGTGTAGCACCTCACAGGCTGCCTGGCGGCCCTGAGTAGGTTCATTTCATGACTCAGTGAAAAATCCATGCCGCTTTACCGATTGATGAAGAAGTCGGACAGGTTTGAGTGGACTCTCAAAGTGCAATCTGCGTTCCAAGAACTTAAAGCCTTGCTTTCCACCTAGCTAGTGCTAGCTGCTCCGGCAGCAAGGAGCCCTTGCTCTTATACATCGCGGCCATGATCCAAGTTGTTAGCACGGTCCTCACCATGGAACGGGAAGAACAAGGCAAAACTTTCACGCTCCAGCGGACGGTCTACTACATCTCTAAAGTCCTCACGCCTTCCAAGCAAAGGTATCCGCATTATCAGAAGCTAGTATATGAAATTTATCTAACTGCAAAGAAGGTGGTGCACTATTTTCAAGAACACTCGGTCACGGTGATAAGTGATGCCCCTCTATCTGAGATCATGAATAATAGAGATGCCACGGGCCGAGTGGCCAAGTGGGCCATTGAGCTCCTCCCTATGGACATCAGGTTTGAAGCCAAGAAGGCCATCAAGTCACAAGCCCTGGTAGATTTCTTGGCCGAATGGATTGAGCAAGAGCAGCTTGTCCAGAGTGCTCCCGAACACTGGACGATGTTCTTCGGCGGCTCCAAATTGCTCCATTTCTCCAGGGCCGGAGTGTTATTGGTGTCTCCTAAAGGCGACCGCCTCAGCTACATACTTCAGGTCCACTTCGACTCCTCCAATAACAAAGTTGCGTACGAAGCTCTCTTGTATGGACTGTGAATGGCAATTTCTCTAGGAATTTGTCGATTGATGGTCTATGGCGATTCGGACTTAGTGGTGAACCAAGTCATGAAAGAATGGGATATCCGCAGTCCTACGATGACCGGCTATTGCAACGCATTCAGGAAATTGGAAAAACACTTCGAAGGGCTGGAACTCCATCATGTGTCGTGGCTCAAAAATCAAGCAGCTGATGACCTGGCCAAGATGGGCCCCACTCGGAAAGCAGTACCCAAGAATGTGTTCCTAGAACACCTGCACTTACCCATGATCAAGGAAGATCCCTTCATGGAAGAGCCCCCGCAACCAGTCGGACCTTCTAATCTGACTGAAGTAGACATTCCTGCAGTAATTCTTTTGGTCCAAGAGATACTAGCCATCACTCCTGAGTGGACCGAGCCATACCTAGCATACTTGCTCCGGTAGGAACTCCCAGTGGATGAAGATGAGGCCTGCGAGATAGTCCGCTCATCCAAGGCCTTCATAGTCATGGGAGATCAACTGTACAAGAAAGGTATGTTGGAGTCACTTAGCGGTGCATATCCCCAGAGGAAGGGCAACAAATACTACAAGAGATTCACTTGGGAACATGTGGGCATCATGCGTCTCCTCAGATCTTGGTCGTCAAAGCATTCAGAGCCGGATTCTATTGGCCCCAAGCCAATGAGGCCGCCCGGGACATAGTGGAATAATGCATCGGGTGCCAATTCTATGCAAACCAGTCACACAAGCCGACGTCCGCCCTAAAGACTATCCCCCCTCACTTTGCCATTCGCCGTCTGGGGACTCGACATGGTCGGCCCTCTCCAGACTGGGACGAGTGGCTTCACACACCTGTTGGTAGCAGTAGACAAGTTCACCAAGTGGATCGAGGCCAAGCCCATACAAAAGCTGGATTCAGCCACTGCAATTCAATTCATCAGAGAGATTATCTTAAGATTCGGTGTCCCGCACAACATCATCACCGATAACGGGTCCAACTTCAGCTCGAATGAGTTCTGTGAATTTTGTTATACCCAGAGCACTCAGGTCGATTACGCCTCTGTAGCGTACCCGCAGTCAAATGAGCAAGCCAAGAGAGAAAATAGGCTAATACTTCAAGGATTGAAGCCTCAACTCATGTGTGATCTGACCCACGCAGCAGGAGACTGGGTAGCCGAGTTGCCGTCGGTCCTCTAGGGCCTGCGAACAACTCCGAATCGATCCACGAGACGCACCCCATTCTTTATGGTGTATGGGTGAGAAGCGGTCTTGCACAGAGGACATGATAGACACGTCAGAGGACATGGCTTCTAGGAAGGAGACTTGGTCCTCCGAGTGGATCAACAGAAACCTCGCAAAGCTAGCACCCCCCTGGGGGGACCACTCGCCATCTCCAAGGTCTTGCACAGTGGAGCATGCAGACTGTATAACTTCACTAGAAGAATAGAAGAGCCGAGAGCTTGGAATGCAGATTTGCTTTGCAAGTTTTATACTTAGAATAAAATATCTCCCTTGTAATAGTTAGTTTGAATGAACTTAAATGAATAAAAGTCTCACTTTTTCTATGTATCATCTAGTTCGACCTACATTCGCGTCTCACTCAGGTGATTAATCGCATTCGGAAACTAACACACCTCCAGTGGGTGTAGAGGTGAGAAAGCTTAGTTGCGAATCATTTTTCGGCTAAGTTAAAAAACCAATCCGAGTGAGGATCTCCACACTCGGGGGCTTAGCCGCGATCCCGCTTTATCCTAAGTTAATAAACAATCCGAGTGAGGATCCTCTCCACACTCAGGGGCTTAGCCGCGATCCAGCTTTCACATAAGTTAAAAAACAATCCGAGAGAGGATCTGTTCCACACTCGGGGGCTTAGCCCCGATCCAGCTTTCGCTGAAGTTAAAAAACAATCCGAGTGAGGATCCGCTCCACACTCGGGGGCTTAGCTACGAACCAGTTTTTGCCTAAGTTAAAAAACCAATCCGAGTGAGGATTTGCTCCACACTCGGGGTGTTGAGGATATAACTACTGAGTGTAAATCGCCCAGGAGGGGCCGGTTCACGCTCATCCATATTGAAGCCCATGAAGATAAAGAAGATGGCGCTCTACTATTAAAGCTTAAGAGGCCCAGAGCCCAAAGGCGGATTGGGGACCATAGTTGTAAACCGCCATAGTTGTTTAACTTGTATTGTAAGACAGGGAAAGGAAGAGACCGAGCCGTACACTTGTCTGAGCCGGCCTCGAAACTCTGTAAACCGGCCAGGCGTCAACCTGTGTATATAAAGGGATGACCCGGCGGCGGTTCAGGGACAAGAAACAACAACTCAAGACTCAGGCAAAGCGTATTCGCTCCCTGATCATCGAAACCCCAATAATTCCATCACAACTAGACGTAGGCTTTTACCTTCATCGTAAGGGGCCGAACTAGTATAAAACTCTCATGTCCCTTGTTCCGGTTTAAACCCTTTAAGCTAATATCGTTGTGATGGCTCCATGACTAAGTCCTTCTGCTAGGACATCTGATGTGTTAATTCCATGACCGTTGGCGCCCACCGTGGGGCTATCGCACGATGGTTTCGAGTTCTTAAAAGGAAGCTTTGAAGGACTCAAAGGGTACGTGGTTGGCCGGATGAACAAGAGTCGTCGCGGCAAGCTCTACATCGACGACGCAGGCTGGGGCCCCGAGGCCGGCTCAATCGAGTATGGGTACCGGGTCCCCTTTGGTGGAATTCACGTCTTCATCGGCAAGATCGGCGAACCGGGCCCTGAGCCAGACATGTCCACTGACCTCGTCGAAACGGCTCAGCGTGCAAGTCCTGCCCGGGTTCAGCCCGCCATGAAGCATGCGTTCGTAGGGTTCATACATGGTGCGGAATCTAAACCGGTGTCTGACGGTGAGACAGCCATCTACTCATATGGTGAATCAGCCACTGGCGAAACCGAGTCGCTGTACCAGTTGCAAGATGGCCGGATTGGGGGATATTCCGATGGTGACAGTATTCCGGGCCCCTTTGAACCGACAAACCGGGTTGCAATCTTCATGGCCGGTACGCAGCCCACCATGCAATCTTCATCCACAGGAGCAATGATCTCCGAATCAGCAGCCGCGGCAAGAGGCCCGATGCGTCGGCCGACTCAAGTTTTTGCCGGTTTGCTGGACACTTTGACTGCATTATTGACTAAAGCAGTCACCCCGGAGACCCAAGTTCAGCATAATGCAGATGTTACCAAGCTAAGGGATCAGATAACTCAGGCCAAGGCGGACTTGGCGGCTGAGGAGACCAGGATGGATGAAAAGCGGGCCGCTTTAGATGCCCAATGACAACAGATCCAGGCGCAAAATTACCGGCTTATGTTGGATCAGAACGCGTCAAACAAAGTGATGAGGAGGAAGCACCAGTCTCGTTTGTTGTAGATTTACGAGGGTATGAATCTCTTCAACACGCCAGGAGCCGGGCCCAGTAATCCGGCAGCAGTAAACCGGACCGAGGCACCAGGGGCGGCGCCGGATCAGCCACGGGTGATGGACCCGCCTCGACGGACGAACAACCCGCCGCAATATGTAACAATGCCATCGGGTCACTTCTCTAGCCCTTTGGATAACATGATCGCTGCAGCATCGCGTTTGGCAGCTATTCCAATGGAGGGTGACTCACTAGTGGCGATTGAGACGCGACGGGCCAGGGATCTTCTTCAAACCGCTGTTGTGCAGCTGTAGGCTTACTCCTATAGCCGAGACAGAATACATTCAACCCCCCGTATGAGCAAGAGTTATAGCAGGCACATGGACAAACCGGCCGTGTCAAGCAGTGCGTGGCGTCGTGATGCTCATCGGGGGCCTAATCCGGTGAACGGCGGTTTGAATGCTCAGGATGTGGTGAACAATGGCAGAGCATGACGCGAGGCAGAGTTAACAACTCAGTTGGCTACACAGTACCAGAATCAACCCGCTCCGGTTCAGCCAGCGGCATCAGTTGAGGTGGTTTGGATTTTAGCTCTTGGGGAGTACCGTGCCTCACCCCAGCTCTGCGTAATGTGCGGCTACCCAAGGATTTCAAGGGTCCGCGTAAAGTACCTAATTATACCGCTGATCAGCCCCCTGAGGCGTGGGTTGAAAGTTATGAGATGGCAATGGAGATGTTAGATGTGGATGAAGCGGCATGTGCAAAATACTTCACCATGATGTTAGAAGGAACGACTCGTACCTGGCTGAAGAGCCTGCCTGTTAACTCGATCAGTTCATGGGATGAGTTGAAGGCCATGTTTATAGCAAACTTCAAGGATACGTGCAAGCAACCCATGTCCATTGTGGATCTGGCGGCTTGTGTCCAAGGAGAGAATGAATCGACAACCCATTGGGTGCGCCGAGTTTCAGAAATTTTGCATTCGTCGGGCCGCATCAATCCGGACACGGCAATTGTGACCTTGGAAGGTAATTGCCTGTTTAAGTCACTAAAGATGAAGTTGGGATAGCTCAAGCGTCACTGCAATGATATGGGAACACTCATGACGGCTCTGGTTAAGTATGCTGATTCTGATAACACTAAGGACCCTGATTCTGACGAAGAAAAGCAGGAGAAGGGAAAGAAGAATGCCGGTTCAAAAGGACAGCATAACCAGGCGAGCCACGGGAACAATGGTAAGCGTAAAGCGGACAATTCAGATTTTTGGGCTAACTCCAGTATGCAGGGCAATATGAAGTGCCGTAAGTGTAAACCGCCCCAGCGCGGTGGAGGCATGAATCTGGAACACTTGTTAAACCAACCCTGCCCAAAGCACGGGACAAAGGAGGTTCCGGCCACACATCTCTAGAAGGATTGTCACATCATGAGGGAGTTCAAAAACTCTGATCTCTTCCGGTATGATCAGGGTCCATCCGGCGGTTCTGGTCTAGGATTTCACGGGCTGGGTTACGGCGGTGGCGGTTCAAACTCAAGATTTCAGAATAATACGGGCAATCAGAACAACCAAGGTGGTCACAGTCAGCAGAGTAATCCGGGGAGTCAGCAGCAGTCGGGTTATCAGAGCAACCCGAAACAGTTAAACGGTGGACAGTATCATATCTTCACTACTAGTTTGTTGATACGTCTCCAACATATCTATAATTTTTTATTGTTCCATGCTATTATGTTACCCCTTTTGGATGTTTATGGGCTTTATTTTACACATTTATATCATTTTTGGGACTAACCTACTAACCGGAGGCCCAACCCGTATTGCTGTTTTTTTGCCTATTTTAGTATTTCGAAGAAAAGGAATATCAAACGGAGTCCAAACGGAATGAAACCTTCGGGAGCATGATTTTTGGAACGAACATGATCCAGAGGACTTGGAGTGCAAGTCAAGAAGCAGCCGAGGCCTCCACGAGATACGAGGGCGCGCCCCCTATAGGGTGCCCCCCTTGTCTCATGGGCCCCTCGGGCGTCCACCGACGTACTTCTTCCTCCTATATAAGCCTACATACCCCAAAAACATCCAGGGAGCCAACGAAACACAATTTCCACCGCCGTAACCTTCTGTATCCGCAAGATCTCATCTTGGAGCCCTCGTCGGCACTCTGCCAGAGGGGGAATCGACCACGGAGGGCTTCTACATCAACATCCTTGCCTCTCCGATGAGTTGTGAGTAGTTTACCACAGACCTACGGGTCCATAGTTATTAGCTAGATGGCTTCTTCTCTCTTTTTGGATCTCAATAAAATGTTCTCCCCCTCGCTTGTGGAGATCTATTCGATGTAAACTCTTTTGGCAGTGTGTTTGTCGAGATCCAATGAATTGTGGGTTTATGGTCAAGTTTATCTATGAATAATATTTGAATCTTCTCTGAATTCTTTTATGTATGATTGAGTTATGTTTGAAAGTCTCTCCGAATTATCAGTTTGGTTTGGCCTACTAGATTGATCTTTCTTGCCATGGGAGAAGTGCTTAGCTTTGGGTTCAATCTTGCGGTGTCCTTACCCAGTGACAGAAAGGGTTACAAGGTATGTATTGTATTGTTGCGATCGAGGATAACAGGATGGGGTTTATATCATATTGCTTGAGTTTATCCCTCTACATCATGTCATCTTTCTTAATGCGTTACTCTGCTCTTATGAACTTAATACTCTAGATGCAGGCCGGAGTCGGTCGATGTGTGGAGTAATAGTAGTAGATGCAGGCAGGAGTCGGTCTACTTGTCATGGACGTGATGCCTATATACATGATCATGCCTAGATAATGTCATAATCATTTGCTTTTCTATCAATTGCTCGACAGTAATTTGTTCACCCGCCGTAATACTTATGCTATCTTGAGAGAAGCCACTAGTGAAACCTATGCCCCCTGGTATATCTTTTATCATATTTGCTTCCAATCTACTTTTATTTGCATCTTTACTTTTTGCATCTATATTACAAAATACAATAAATATATTTATGTTATCATACTATCTCTATCAGATCTCACTTTCGCAAGTGGCCGTGAAGGGATTGACAACCCCTTTATTGCGTTGGTTGCGAGTTCTTTGTTTGTTTGTGTAGGTGCGTGGGACTTTTGAGGAGCCTCCTACTGGATTGATATCTTGGTTCTCAAAAACTGAGGGAAATACTTATGCTACTGTTGTTGCATCACCCTTTCCTCTTCAAGGAAAACCAACGCAAGCTCAAGACGTAGCATTTGTGCAAGTGCGATCAAAAACTCCATAAAAGGGCAGTAAACTCTGTTGAACCGACAGTGCCCCGTTATCTACGCTGGTCTGAGCAGCCTATTTTCTGGAGTCGGGAGGATCATCCGCCCCGGGTTGACAATCCGGGCCACCTAGCTTTGGTGGTTGCACCGCAGGTTGGAGGTTATAAGTTCACCAAGTTGCTCATGGACGGAGGGAGCAGTATCAATATCTTGTATTACGAAACCTTCTGGCGTATGGGGTTGACAGATAAGAACCTTAGACCATCAAACATCGTCTTTCATGGAGTGGTTCCTGGTAAATCGGCCTATCCAGTTGGTAAGATAGCTCTGGAGGTGGTCTTTGGAGATGATCATGATTCAAGATCCGAGACGGTGACCTTTGAAGTGGTCAAGATCAGAAGTCTATATCATGTCTTGTTTGGACGGCCGGTTTATGCTAAATTCATGGCAAGGCCGTGTTATGTCTATCTACATCTTAAAATGCCAGGTCATAAAGGGACCATCACGGTTCATGGTAGCCGTAAAATTGCACTGGAGTGCGAGGAAGGTGATGCGGCATATGCTGAATCGGTTTGTGCAACAGAGGAGTTGAAGTTTTATAAGGACAATGTTGATCCGGCAGACATGACTTCTCTAAAGAAGCCCACTATAGAGCATGATCCGGCTTTGAAGTTTAAATCGGCTGATGAGACTAAATTGGTTGATTTTGTTCCTGGCGATTCATCCAAGCAGTTCAGCATCAGCGTCAACTTGGACCCAAAATAGGAAAGTGCGCTCATCGAGTTCATCCATGAGAACCGGGACATCTTTGCATGGAAACCTTCTGACATGCCAGGTGTACCAAGGGAACTCGCTGAGCACACTCTTAATATTGATCCGAAGTTCAAACCGGTCAAACAGTTTCTTCGCACTTTAATGTGGAGTGGCGCAAGGCCATTGGTGAAGAGGTAGCCCGGCTACTGGCAGCAGGGTTTATTGTGGAGGTATTTCACCCAGAGTGGTTGGCTAATCCGGTGCTGGTACTTAAGAAAAACGGCACTTGGCGTATGTGTGTAGATTACACAGATTTGAACAAAGCTTGCCCCGCTGATCCCTTTGCCCTCCCTCGTATTGATCAAATCATTAACGCTACGGCGGGTTGTGAGCGTTTGAGTTTCTTGGATGCTTATTCTGGTTATCAAAAGATCAAGATGGCAGTTAAGGACCAGGAGAAGATAACTTTCATCACTCCCTTTGGAGCCTTCTGTTATGTGTCAATGCCCTTTGGGCTCAAGAGTGCCCATGCAACTTATCAGCGCTGTGTGCAGAATTGTCTTCATACTCAGATTGGGCGCAATGTTCATGCCTATGTGGATGATATTATGGTGAAATCCAGGAAGGCAGAAACACTCATCACTGATCTATAAGAAACCTTTGATAATCTAAGAGTTTATAAAATGATGCTCAATCCGGCTAAGTGTGTCTTTGGTGTACCGGCTGGCAAGCTCTTGGGTTTTTTGGTGTTCAACCGGGGCATTGAGGCCAATCTAGAAAAGATCAAAGCTATCACATCCCTGGCTAAACCGACATGTGTCAATGATGTTCAACGTTTGGCGGGTCGTATCGTGGCTTTGAGTCGGTTTATCAGCAGGTTGGGAGAAAAGGCGATCCCTCTGTATCAGATGTTGAAGAAGACAGACAGTTTTGTCTGGAGTGATGCTGCTGATGCGGCGTTTGAGGACTTGAAGAAGCAGTTGGCTGAACCGCCGGTTCTTGCCGCTCCAGTTGATAAGGAACCACTGCTTTTATATGTGGTTGCTAATGCCCGGGGTGTTAGTGTAGCTATTGTGGTGGAACTCAAAGAGGTTGGGAAGGAGTACCCGGTTCAAAGGCCGGTTTATTATATCAGCGAAGTGCTCATTGAGTCAAAACAAAGATATCCGCATTGGCAGAAGCTGGTGTATGGGATTTTTATGGCAAGTCGGAAGCTTAAGCAGTACTTTCAAGGTCATCCCATCACAGTGGTCAGTTCTGCTCCTTTGGGGGATATAATCCAGAACAGGGAGGCAACTGGTCGGGTTGCTAAGTGGGCTATTGAGCTTGGACCACACGGTTTGAAATATATGCCTCAAAGAGAAATCAAATCCCAGGCCCTTGTGGATTTCATCAATGATTGGACAGAGTTGCAGATACCGGAGGACAAACCAGACAGTACATACTGGACTATTCACTTTGACGGGTCCAGGCAATTGGAGGGCTCGGGGGCTGGAGTTGTTCTTACTTCCCCTCAAGGTGATAAAATTCATTATGTTCTTCACTTAATGTTCCCTTGTACTAACAATGCAACTGAGTATGAAGCCTTACTCCATGGTATTCGAGTGGCTAAGGAAATGAACTTAAGCCGAGTACGATGCTTTGGAGACTCGGATCTGGTAACCCAGCAAGTTTCAGGTACTTGGGATTTCAAGGATCCACTTATGGCGGCTTACCGACGAGAGGTGGATATTGTTGCTTGTCATTTCAAGGGTTATCAAGTGGAGCACATTGATCGGTACAAAAATGAGGCATCTCATGATTTAAGCCGGCTGGGATCTCAGTGTAAACCGGTGCCACCCAATACCTTTCTGGATGTCTTGCACAACCCGTCGGTTCAGTTGCCTACAGAGAAAGACCTCGCTATTCCTAATCCGGAGGCACATTTGGTGGCCAGTTTACATATCATTCCGGATTGGACGGTTCCATACTTGGCATATATGAACCGGGGCGAGTTGCCAGAAGATGAAGTTTTGGCCAGGCATATAGTCCGGCGATCCAAGTCCATGATTGTTTACAATAGCGAGTTACACCATTGTAGTGTTTCTGGTGCGTTCCAACACTGTGTTTCTCCTGAATAAGGCCGTGAGATTCTACGAGAGATCCACGAAGGAGACTGTGGTCATCACACCGGTTCAAAATTCATAGTTGCTAAAGCGTTTCGTCATGGCTTCTATTGGCCGACGGCTCATGCTGATGCTGAGGACTTGGTAAGACGGTGCGACAGTTGTCACAAATTTTCACGATGAGCTCATGTTCCGGCTCAGGAGCTACGGAGGATTCCCATCACCTGGCCGTTTGCTACTTGGGGGCTTGACATGGTAGGGCCTTTCAAGTGATCCAAAGATAAGAAGACCCACCTGTTGGTGGCGGTTGACAAGTTTACTAAATGGGTTGAAGCGGAGACAGTAAGCAAGTGTGATGCAGCCACGGTGGTTCAATTCATCAAAAAGGTGATCTTACATTTCAGTTTTCCATGTAGCATCATCACAGATAATGGCACGAACCTCTCCAAAGGCGAGATGGAGGACTTTTGTCAACGAGAGCACATCCGGCTTGACGTGGCATCTGTGGCTCACCCCCAATCTAACGGTCAAGCTAAGAGAGCCAATCAGGAAATCTTGAAGGGCATCAAGCCCTGGCTTATGGTTCCTTTGAAGAGGACGTTGGGTTGTTGGGTGGAGGAGTTACCATCTGTGTTATGGAGTATAAACACCACCCCAAACCGGTCTACAGGTTATACACCTTTATTCATGGTTTACGGGGCAGAGGCGGTACTCCCAAGTGATATTCGTCATGACTCGCCCCGGGTTGCCAATTATGTTGAAGCGGACAATGAGCAAGCACGTCAAGAAGCACTGGACCTGTTAGATGAAAAACGGGACATGGCGTTGGCTCGCTCGGCGGTTTATCAGTAAGATTTGCGGCATTATCACAGCCGCCGGGTTAGAACAAGAACCTTTCAAGAAGGTGATTTAGTGCTCCAACTCATCCAGGATCAGACCGATATGCACAAGTTATCCCCACCTTGGGAAGGGCCCTTTGTGTCAGCAAGAATCTTCACAACGGATCATACTACCTCATCGACGTTCGTGAGCACAAAGACTCAAGTAAATCGGAGGAGGAGACCCGTCAGCCGTGGAATATCGCTCTTCTATGGCCTTACTACACCTAAGCCATAGGCTCTCATTATGTACATATTTTGACAATGTATATATTATGATCAATATAATAAACCGGCATCCTTGCTACAAGCAGGGCCTCTGCCGTTCTTCCAATATTTCTTGGTTACAAGGGGGCTCTGCTTACAAAGCGACGTCCTATTTTGTCCATTAAACCGGCTATCATTCCACAATACAGCTTGGGAGCTTCAGACCCAAGGGGCCAAAGAGAGTATTGTTGCTAAAAGCACAACTCAAACATAGGCACCCATTGAGCATAGCTCACAAAGTTACTTGGGGGCTCTTTGTGTAAAGTAACAAAGAGTTTGAAAGGACCCTTGTAATTGGGTATGACCCATGGCTTGGAAGCCTGGTGTATTCTCCTAAAACCCCGGTTAACCTGCCTTCATCAAGTAAGCCACTCCTATCCAAGTAATCCTGGCATGACCCGCCGAACGTTTGACAAGTTACTCTCATAGAGACCCTGAACTTGTCAAAGTTAAAATGACGATTGGTTAGTTGGAGGCCCATCTTAAAAGGCTTTGTCAAATGGTTTAACTCAGCGGCCTGGCAGCCCACGAAAAGCCTCGAATTTGGGCCTGGCAGCCCTCGAAAAGCCTCGACTACAAGTTTTATTTGCTTTTGTTTTTTGCAAAGTTTTCTCTCTATTGATAAGGTTGTAAGGTAAACCAGCGTCTCTTGACCTGGCCAGACTATATGTCTTCATCTCAACCCGGTGTTTCTTAACCCGGTGTGGCTTATAGTTATCAGCTGTTAGCACATAATCAATTATGAACCAACATCTCTCAATCCGGTCTGGCATTGACTATAAGTCGCCAGGATCACCATCCGGTGTTTATCAATACCCGGCACGGCTTATTACGCACCAGCACAATGCGGTGGGTATTTTCCTATACTCAAAGTTTGGGTTATCACCCTTACTAAAAAAGTTGGTGAACCAACAAAAGTGATTTAATATCACAAGTAGGATATATTTCATATTTCGTTACTTTATAACCTTGGTTATGAGGATTCTGGTTCTGTATTGGGTATCATAACCCATCCGACGATAAACTGCCAGGACATGTTTAAGTGTTTAAATGCAGAAAGCAGGATTTTATACGAAATACCAAGACAAATAAAGCAAGCACTAAACAATGATGCCGGATTACAGTATCAGGTAGCATTGCATGATGGCAGAAGAGCAAAGTATTTCAACTAGCCTATTACAAGAAGCTTTGATGCCCAAAAGAATAATTGTTTGTTGCCTGCAACACGTAAATATCCAACCGACTGGCGGATTATGAATCAGCACCAGGCTGACGTGAAGTTGAAGGATCATCTCGCGCCGGTTCAACTTCCTCCTCCTCACCCAGTGGCTGGAAGTCAAGGGTGGTCCAATCAATCCTGCTTAAGGCTTGAAAGACAGCTTCGTTGCTTATAAGGTTGGATGGTTCAATGTCAGGAGCATAGGTGTGCTTACTGATTGGAGAGGTTAAATTCTGAGCTTCCTTCACAGTTGTGTCAACCCGTTTGCCGTCTGCATCATAGCTGGACCATTAGATAGACAGATCAACCTCCTCAGCCAATTGGCTTGCCAGTGGGCGCATCTCTTTTGTCAAGACTTTGAGAGCTTCATTATCAAAGTCTGATCCATCTTCTTGTTGACCGAGATAGCCTTTTGCGATATCTGCCAGATCAAGATCAGCAATCCACGCTTTAGCCCGCGTTAGTGTTGTTAAAGCGCACAGCTCTTGCAGCAAATCACTTTACCTCTTCTATTTGGGCCGGGGTCATAGACAATTTGGCCAATGTATCCTTGATCAAGATTGGTGCCAGTTTGTTGAAGGAAGATGCGCAGATGACTCGTTGAGCACCATTATACAATTGTTCTATCAACGTATAGGCGGCCTTCAACTTCATCCGCATATCTGAGCCCAGATGAGCGATAAGGCTACCTGCAAGCGGTTTAAGAATTTGTTGTTAAACCGGCAACTTCAAAAATGTTCAAGTAAGGTGTTGACAAAAGGTATTTACCAAATATTGCTGAATTCATGGCATTGACTTGACATTTTAGCCCAGTTAGCTCCTCTGCCACCGGTTTAAGCGCTGCTTCGGCATCTTTAGCACACTTTAAGAGAGCTGCCTTCTCTATTTCCCAGTTCGCCCGCTCACTTTTGAAGCCATCCTTCAATTGTTCCATGGCAGTCAAAGTGCCCTTCAGTTCATCTTAGGCCTTGGAGGTTTCTGCCTGCTGGGACTTAATGTTTTCTTGAAGATCAACAATCTGGGAATCTCTGATGTTCAAGTCAGCCTGCACAAGAGAGATGATAAAGATGTTAAGATTTTTTCTCAAAGTCCCAAGTACATAACGAGTCATACACTTGGCACTTGGGGGCTAATGCGGATTGCTTTTCATTTTGACTATCATTTAAAGTCCCAAGGCTCAATACAAGTATTAATCTTGGCACTTGGGGGCTAATGTATAATTGATCAGAAAAATCAAAGGTGAAGGAATTCAACAAGGACAAGTTTGGAACAGAAATTCCCGGTTCATCTTCAAGAGATAAACCAGCCCCTGGGGGCTACACAGTTGAAAGCCTTTTTTATTTAAAGTCTTGGTTCATCTTCAAGAGATAAAATGGCCCTTGGGGGCTACAATGGAGTTGATATATAGTGCAAAGAAAATTTATGAAGTATTTGGAAGTTACCTCATAACGCTCCTTCATCAAATTGACCAAACCGGCCTCATAATCATGGCTGGTGTATAGGTGGTTTAAGTATCCAGAATGAATTTCCTGAGCGGGGAGATGAGCATAACTCGACACATTAGCCTTCCACTTGCCTTTCTCTTTAGCAGCAGATTCCACCTTGGCACTGTGCTTTGCCAAAGCGACAGGATTACCAGGAAAAGTATGGCCAACCCCAGTAATCACAACATCATCAGTTGCTGCATTTGGGCTCGCCGGTTTGTCTGTGGCCTTGGCAGGGCTCGGCGGATCAGCAGTCGGACTTGGAGGATTGGCTTGTGGGCTTGGTGGATTGATATGAGGGCTCGCCGGGTTAACTTCGAGCGGATCAACATCAGTGGCCTGGCCTTGTGGCACAAGGTCATCCATGGCGACATCAACATTTCCGCCAGCACCTTCTGAGGTCCTGTCCGGTTCGATCTCATCAGCGGGAGCATTTGTTTTCGCCTTCTTGCTCAATCGGGCTTTGGCACTGCAAAATGGCACACAGAGGATTAATATGGTAAACCGACGCAAGAAGACAAAGTTAACATTATTATATTTACCCAGGGACAGTCTTGTGGGGAGGCATTTGTGTGGTTGATGAATCGTCAGAGGACGAGTTGGAAGTTGCCTGATAATTTGAGTCAGACGTATTAAGAGGGTATCGAAAGTAAACGCCAAGGGATAAGACTTGATAGAATTACAAGAGACCTCTGTACGATGCTTCCGGATTGGAGTATCTGGTAAACCGGAAGAAGTGACTTGCTGGCCACTATGCCGGGTTGTGCGACGAGCTTCAGGATGCTGTGGATCCAAATGAGTGAAAGGATGTGAACGCTTCACTTTCTGGACTGCGTGATGGATTTTTCTTACTGGCACAAGATCGGAATTGGAGGAAAGGGAGATTACCTCTACATTGTCAGCACGGCTCGCTTCCGCATCATCCTGGTAATGGTCGTTGTCAATAAGATGTATGAAAAATGAGCCAAGGGAGTCAAGTTCTACCTCTTGTTCTGAATCATCAAAGTCTTCGGGCGGATCAGAGGACTCAGCTGTTTTCTTCTTGGCTGGCTTCTTGATGGCCTTGCTCTTGGCACGAGCAGCCCTCGCCGGTTTGTCTTGAGTTTTTGGCGGTTTGTCCTGAATTTTTCTCTTCCAGAAAGGTTCTTTGGCCTGTAAGAATAAACAAAGGAGTATCAGAACAGTGTTAAAGCGGAGGCGGGTCAAAAAGGCAGAAGGATAATTTTTTTACAACTGGCGGTTTGTTGGAGGCATAAAAGGGACGCAACCCAGTTTTGCTGCATTCAGCGATCGCTTCATCCAGCATCTTCTTGACAACCTCAGTGACTTCATCATCAGTTATCTCTATTTCATCGTGCCGTTGAGGGTCCTTGATACTCATGCATCAACCTAGTGCGGCGGCTTAAAGGCAGGATACCCCACAAAACCCAGCAACGAACGAGGTCAATGCTGGTGAAGCCGTTTGCTAGGAAAGCCTGGAGCTTAGCGAGTTGAGGTGCATATGTTTGGCGTTCTTTAGCTATGAGCCGCTGAGGTAGGGGATGTCCATTGCTGAGCCGGTGAGCACGGTAACCCGGCAGAGGGTTTTCTACAGCGGGAGCAGTGTTCTGACAATAAAACCATGTTTGGTTCCAATCTTTGGGGTGGCTGTGATGTTTGGCATGAGGAAAATCAACTTCTTTACTTTTCTGAATCGACACTCTGCCAAGTTCAGTGTTGGGGCCGTTAGAGAATTCAGTTCAGTGGTTTAAGTGGAAGAAGTCCCTAAAGAGCTCAACAGACGGTTCTTCTTGAAGGTAAACTTCACAGAACACTTGGAAATTATAGATGTTGGACACAGAGTTCGGTCCAATGTCTTGAGGATGGAGTTGGAAGTTGGCAAGCACATCCCGAAAAAACTTTGATCCGGGAGGGCTAAAACCCCGGTCTAGATGCTGCATAAATACCACCACTTCTCCATCTTGAGGTTTAGGAGGGCACTCAGGGCCAGCGACTCGCCAATGAATGACCTCCTTCTTGGCCAAAGCGCCAGTCAGAACATACCCATTGAGTTGTGTCTCTGTGATCTGGGAAGGAACCCAGTTGCAAGAGGCGAATTGCTTGGCCATTTTGAAAGACAAACTGGAAAGGAAGTGCAAAAGTCGGTTCACGGTTCAAGATTGAAGTGCACAAACCAGTGTTAACCCAGGGGATTTAATTCAAACATATATACACTATAAACCAGTTATCGATGCTCAAGTTAAGATGGCGGTTTATGTAAGGGCTAGTGGTACCTGGCGGATTGTCATTTTCTAAAGGTTAAACCGCCTACAAATGGAAGAAGCACATCTGAAATTTTACCAAGTACTGAAGAAACAGGTTTCGCAAGATGGCATTGTAATTTTGGATCTACCGCGGCCCAGTAAAGAAAATTTTCTGAGCCCTAAAAATGGCGATGGTAGAACATTAACAGTCTAGATGGGATCTATCCAGGAACAATGAGATACTATGGGGGGACAGATTAAAACTACGGCTTCGGCCACTGGAGGAAGCCATCAAGACTAGCTAGATTCAAGGAGACGCTAAGGGAATGCTGATGAACACTGAAGAACTTCGGAACCATAATGAAGATTTGATGGTTGAGGAAGGGAGTGCTTACCATGGCCAAGTAGCGGCGGAGGAGTGTCGTAAAGTATCTGGTACGAACAGGTTGATGCAGCGGCCTAGTCGGTGCAGGTTCAAGGGTCGACGGCGGCGGCGATGCTTGAGCTCTTCGCAGTCGCGAGGAGGAAGAAGATGCGAAGAGGCAAGGGGGTAAATGGAAGGACCCCCCGGTCTTATTTATAAAGGCAAGGGGACAAACACAAGCGCGAGAATCGAGGAGCCCGAAGTGGCAAGAGGGGACACAGCTGTCGCCTCGATCTTCGGAAGTTAATTAAATGAAGGGAATCTTTATAACCTTTTTATACAGAGATGACATCATGACGATTTACTGCAATTTCAGAAGATGACGTCATGGCGGTTCACCAAAGTTTACAGGGAGAAGATATCATGGCGGTTTACGAAGATCATAAGAAGATGTTCAGGGAATTTTTTAAAGTATTGAAGATTGACATGAACAGGTTCAAATCAATCTGGGGCCTAATGTTGAGGATATAACTACTAAGTGTAAACCACCCAGGAGGGGCCGGTTCACGCTCATCCATATTGAAGCCCATGAAGATAAAGAAGATGACGCTCTACTATTAAAGCTTAAGTGGCCCAGAGCCCAAAGGCAGATTAGGGCCCATAGTTGTAAACCGCCATAGTTGTTTAACTTGTATTGTAAGACAGGGAAAGGAAGGGACCGAGCCGGACACTTGTATAAGCCAGCCCCGGAACTCTATAAACCAGCCGAGCGTCAACCTGTGTATATAAAGGGACGACCCGGCGGCGGTTCAGGGACGAGAAACAACGACTCGACACTTAGGCAAAGCGTATTCGCTCCCTGATCATCGAAACCCCTATAATTCCATCACAACTAGACGTAGGCTTTTACCTTCATCGTAAGGGGCCGAACTAGTATAAAACGCTCGTGTCCCTTGTTCCGGTTTAACCCCTTTAAGCTAATCTCGTTGCGATGGATCCACGACTAAGTCCTTCTGCTAGGACATCTGACGTGTTAATTCCATGACACGGGGGCTTAGCCGCGATCCAGCTTTTGCCTAAGTTAAAAAACAATACGAGTGAGGATCTGCTCCACACTCAGGGGCTTAGCCGTGATCCAGCATCCTCCTAAGTTAAAAAACAATCCGAGTGAGGATTTGTTCTACACTCGGGGGCTTAGCCGTGAACCAGCTTTTTCTAAGTTAAAAACAATCTGAGTGAGGATCTGCTCCACACTCGGGGGCTTAGCCGCGATCCAGTTTTTGCCTAAGTTAAAAAACAATCCGAGTGAGGATTGGTTCCACACTCGGGGACTTGACCACGAACTAGCTTTTGCTTAAGTTCAAAAATAATCCGAGTGAGGATCTGCTCCACACTCGGCGGCTTACCCACGAACCAGCTTTCGCATAAGTTAAAACAAAACACAAAGCAAATAGAAGCGCAAGAAGTTTCAAACCAAAAGATTCGATCCGACCGAATATCTCCGGGATAAAATGGGCTCAAGGCTCAGTGAAGTATTTCATTACATCAACCACCCGACATTCTAGGGAAAATTTAATCAAGTGTTTTTAAGCTTTAGGCAGAGGCTAGCTGGATCAACGAAGGTCTCCAGGTCGATCCCGTCGGCGATACGAGTGGCGGCTTCAACAAAGGCCTCCATGAAATCCTCAAACTTGAGGTTCTTCTTGTTCACCACTCGGAGGTTCTTCATCTTCTCCTTGTCCACATTCTTGCAACGAACACAGACGAGTGATAGCGCCACATCAGCTCCACTTCGAGCAGCCGAATTCTTCCAAACTTTCACCCTGGCGGGGACTTCATTTAGCCTCGTCATCACCGACTCTAGATTCATATGAGTCTCTTCACCTGGCCGCAATTCCTTGTCAATCTGACCCAAGGCACCTCGTGTCCGAGTGATATTGCCCAACGCATTCTCCAAGCGGTCTTCAAGCCGAAGGATGGCGAGTGTTGCTTTGTCAGCGACGAGTGACCAGTTGGGTCCAGGTCCCTCCACCACCGCAGGATGCTGCTAACACGACACTACGATCAGAGACCCTTTGACAAAACTGTGTGCGATGCATTAATCACAATCGGTGATATAAAAACCCACCAAAAAGATGCAAAATGTTTGCGATGAAGGATACATCAAACATGGTTTAGATTTTAATTGTGTGTGTGATGCGGGCAGACAGTTCAGTTTAATTAACTGTTTGCGATGAGGCAGAACAAAAGAAACGGGTAGCCAGATGAAGGCGTGTGCGATATATGGCATACAGTTCACTCGGATAAACTGTTTGTGATGAGGTGGAACAACAGAACAAGCGACCAGATGAAGGTGTGTGTGATATATGGCATACAGTTCACTCGGTTGAACTGTCTATGATTAGGAAACACAAAAGAAACGGTCAGCCAGATCAAGGTGTGTGCGATATACGGCATACGGTTCACTCGGATGAACTATTTTCGATTGGGCAACGCAACAGAAATGGTTCAGCCAGATCAAGGTGTGTGCAATCGAGGGCATATAGTTCATTCCGATAAACTGTTTGTGTTGAGCCAAGAGAACAGAAATGTTTCACATAAACCAGATGTGTGTAATACACGGCAAACATCCAATTACATAGGTGGCTAGTACGCACATGACATTTCCACACACCAAAGTAAACTATTACATGCATTATTAACTAGGATAAATGATCATCTGTCCATCATCTACTTCTTATGCTAGCTCGATGTTCCTTCTATGCTAAGTTTCCATTAATTGATGGCATTTTATGAACATGCTATCATTTCTCTACATTTCCTCACCGGTTTCCCGCCACCTAGCGATATTGTGCATAAACCTAGGCGGCGCGTGATACGTCACCAACGTATCTATTATTTTTGATTGTTACATGCTATTATATTACCCCTTTTAGATGTTTATGGGCTTTATTTTACACATTTATATCATTTTTGGGACTAACCTACTAACCGGAGGCCCAACCCGTATTGCTGTTTTTTTGCCTATTTCAGTATTTCGAAGAAAAGGAATATCAAACGGAGTCCAAACGGAATGAAACCTTCGGGAGCATGATTTTTGGAATGAACATGATCCGGAGAACTTGGAGTGCAAGTCAAGCAGCAAACGAGGCAGCCAGGAGATAGGAGGGCGCGCCCACCCCTCCCGGGTGCGCCCCTCTCTCCTGGGCCCCTCAAGTGGCCACCGACGTACTCCTTCCTCCTATATATACCTACGTACCCCGAAAACATCCAGGGAGCCAACGAAAAACAATTTTCACCGCCGTAACCTTCTGTATCCGCGAGATCCCATCTTGGAGCCTTCGCCGGCGCTCCACCGGAGGGGGAATCGACCACGGAGGGCTTCTACATCAACACCATAGCCCCTCCGATGAGTTGTGAGTAGTTTACCACAGACCTCCGGTTCCATAGTTATTAGCTAGATGTCTTCTTCTCTCTTTTTGGATCTCAATACAATGTACTCCCCCTCTCTTGTGGAGATCTATTCGATGGAAACTCTTTTTGCGGTGTGTTTGTCGAGATCCGATGAATTGTGGGTTTATGATCAAGTTTATCTATGAGAAATAAGTGAATCTTCTCTGAATTCTTTTATGTATGATTAAGTTATCTTTGCAAGTCTCTTAGAATTATCAGTTTGGTTTGGCCTACTAGATTGATCTTTCTTGCCATGGGAGAAGTGCTTAGCTTTGGGTTCAATCTTGTGGTGTCCTTACCCAGTGACAGAAAGGGTTGCAAGGCACGTATTGTATTGTTGCCATCGAGGATAAAAATATGGGGTTTATATCATATTGCTTGAGTTTATCCCTCTACATCATGTCATCTTTCTTAGTGCGTTACTCTGTTCTTATGAACTTAATACTCTAGATGCATGCTGGATAGCGGTCGATATGTGGAGTAATAGTAGTAGATGCAGGCAGGAGTCGGTCTACTTGTTGCGGACGTGATGCCTATATACATGATCATGCTTAGATAATCTCATAATTATTCGCTTTTCTCTCAATTGCTCGACAGTAATTTGTTCACCCACCGTAATACTTATGCTATCTTGAGAGAAGCCACTAGTGAAACCTATGGCCCCCGGGTCTATCTTTTATCATATAAGCTTTCAATCTACTTATATTTGTATCTTTACTTTCTGCATCTATATTATAAATTACCAAAAATATATTTCTTATCATACTATCTCTATCAGATCTCACTTTCGCAAGTGGGCGTGAAGGGATTGACAACCCCTTGATTGTGTTGGTTGCGAGTTCTTTGTTTGTTTGTGTAGGTGCGTGGGACTTTTGAGGAGCCTCCTACTGGATTGATACCTTGGTTCTCAATAACTTAGGGAAATACTTACGCTACTATTACTGCATCACCCATTCCTCTTCAAGGAAAACCAACACAAGCTCAAGACGTAGCAGCGCACAACGCATGGAGCAAACAAGCACAGCCGATAGCACATCCACCTTTTCCAAGCATGCCAACCCACCAAAGCGTTGCCTCTGCCATCAGCCTCATCAACGAGGAAAATGAGAAGGCGCCACGGCCCGTCGAGGCCAAGGCGCTCCCGGCAACGCGATGGACGACGCCATGATGCACGTCATCGCCAGGGTTGAGTAGACCCTTGGCACATGGCGCTTCAGCGCCGCGGATAAAGATAGGCATGTCAGCGCCGAGAGGTTGAGCTCGTGGCGTGCCACAGAGCAAGCTAGGCGCATCCGCGCGGATAGGCTACGGCTCGCCGCACGGCGAGACCATTGGAGCGTCGCAGAGCGAGAGGCGCGACGCACTACACAACAAGAGCAGATCCATCGGTGCTTGCCTGCTGTCGACAAGGCATCGCAGTTGGGTACACATCCCGTCAGTACCCCCATTCCTCGCCAGGAGTGGGCAGATGCCCTCTACGCCGTACTTGCACCAGAGGTTGGCCGCACCGTACTTGCACCGGAAGCCCTCCGCGCCTTTCGCATGGTTCATGTCGTTCGCGTTGTCCACGGCCCGCTCGATGCCAATGCACTGGTCGCTAGGCTCGACCACCTCCTTGGCCCAGGTGTCCACCTGGGCGCAGTAGAGGAACATGGCTGTTGCATCCTCGAGCTGGTGATCTCCGATAAAATATCCAACTTGGAGCTTGAGATTGCGCTCCAGATGTACCGCGAGCATGTCGACTGCTTGGACGAATGCCTGCACGAGTTCAGGCAGAGCCAAGAGCTACCGTAGGCAAGGGCTGCTAGTCATGGTCTCATGGACGTGTTTTATTTTGTTGAGTCGTTTCGACGTGGATCGCTATGTATTCACATCAATCACAATATTGCTCTGTTTTAATGTGTGTACTCTGTTTTCCGTTCTTATATGTTCTTTTTCAATGTGTGTATATATGCTTTCCATTCTGTATATGTGGAGGATAACAACTAGATACAAATTAGTATACAAAAACAGATAGAAAATGGAATTCATAATATATATTAATTGTTCATTAGTTCATCAAAGAATATATATAATATCATCACATATACGTGATGATACTTAACAACTAGGTACAATACATAAAATTGAAAACGAACAATACTAAACTAATAATCCCTCATGGGGGCAGTATTCCGGCAGCCCCTTGGTAGCAGCTCCCTGGTGCGCGGCGTCTTCCCGGGGCCGAGGCAGTACTTCGCCTCCTCCACCTCACAGTGCTTGTACCGATATGCCTCTTGCTGGCAGACGAGCGCGAACGATCTTGCCATTTCGTTGGGTGCCCACCGGATCTCCTCGTTAGTGGCACGCTGGAGCTTATCGGCCCACCTGCACGCAACAATGAGGCGCCTAGCGCCTTTGACCTTACTCGCAAAGTACCCATCTTCGTACACCTCCTCCGCATGACGACGCGCCCGCCCCCAAAGGTCCACCACCTCCTTTTTCCAGGCGGCATCACGGGCTTCATAGAATGCTTGGTACCTGGCTTCCTCCTCTGCCATCTCCTTCTTGAATGCCACTTGCCTGGCTTTCTTAGCCGGCGGCAGCAACTTCCACATGCAATGATTGTACTGGCCCCAAAACCACTCCAAAGTTGGGGGGTCAGGCGCAACCTCATCCGGCGGCACGTAGGGGTCCTCCTCGTCGCTGCTCTTTGACTGAGCATCCTCGGGGGATGGCGCCTCCTCGTTGGCATGTGGGCAGATCGGCGGTGCCATGGCTGAGATTAGAGAGAGAGAGAGAGAGAGAGAGAGGAAAGGATGTAGATGAGAATGCAGGCAGGACGACGTGAGCAAGGTAGTATTTATTGGCGGCCGGAATCTAGATCGATGGGAACAGTACACACGCTGGTCGCCAGAATTTATGACTACTGTAGTTTGAATTACACAAGATACCTGCAACAAATTCCGTGTGTCAACTTAATAGCTGTCAGTTTCTGATACATAACCGTGTCTGATTAATAACCCACGTAGAGTGGCAACCGTGTGGGGCCCGGTTGTCTTGCCAGATCTTTACATTTTCTTTTTTGAACACTAGATATTTACGTCGTTTGATGATTTTTTTAATTTTATGGAATTTAAATGCCATCGCACGTTATGCATGTGTCCAAGCCGTGACACCAATATGTTTGAAAATTCGTTCCAATTTACTGCACATAATTAACTCGCACACAAGTACACAAATATATTTTTCCAAACCATTATGATTAGCCGCTGCATTTAGATGTAGTTCAAATTTGGATTACTGTCATTAAATCGCTAGAAAATCACTTAAATGTATTAAAAAGGTCAAATGACCCCTGAAATATTCCAAATTTTACATGACAGTTGTATTAGTGCACGTTAACTGTAGAATTTTTTTGAAGCCCATAAGAGGAAGATATCGCCCGCTCGTCATCAAACATGCATTGTTCCCTCTCGAAACCATGAGCCTTCTAGTGAGTTGCTCGGGTTTGTGAGGGGTGTGTGTCCAAACTTTCGTCAAAAAGGCAAATTATTCTACCACATCATCTTGGTGGCATGACATTACGTCAGGCAAGGTTTCATGTGTTTCTAATCATTTTTTTTGGAATTTGAACAGCATGGCGCTCGATGCATGTGTGTCCAAACTATGGCACCAATATGTTTGAAAACTCCTTCCAATTTACTGCACATGGAATTAAGTTGCACACAATTACACAAAAATATGATTTTTTTGAACCGTTATAGTTAGCCATTGCATGTAAATGTAGTTCAAATTTGAATTACGATCATTAAATGGCTAGAAAATCACTTAAATGTCTTTGACAGGTCAAATGACCCCTAGAATTTTCCAAATGTTCACATAACAGTTGTATTAGTGCACATTTAATGTAGAAAAAATTTGAAGGCCATAAGAGGAAGCTATCTCATGTTCGTCATCGAACATACATTGTTCCCTCTCGGAACCACGAGCCTTCTAGTGAGTTGATACGGTTTGTGAGGGGTGTGTCCAAAATTTCTTCAAACAGGCCAATTTTTTATCACATCATCTTGGTGGCATGACATTACATCAAGCATTCTTTTTTTTGATCATTTTTTAGTTTTTTTGGAATTTAAATGCCATAGGACTCCATGCATGTGTCCATGCCATGACACCAATATGTTTTAAAATTCCTTCTAATTTACTGCAGATCGAATTAACTCGCACACAAGTACACAAAATATGATTTTTCAAACTGTCATGGTTAGCTATTGCATGTAGATGTTGTTCAAATTTGAATTACGGTCATTAAATGACTAGAAAATCACTTAAATGTCTTTAAAAGGTCAAATGACCCCTAGAATTTTTCTATTTTTCACATGACAGTTGTATTATTGCACGTTAAATATAGAAAAATTTTGAAGGCCGTAAGAGGAAGCTATCTCTCATTCGTCATCAAACATGAATTGTTCCCTCTCGAAACCATGAGCCTTCTAGTGAGTTGCTCCGGTTTGTGAGGGGTGTGTGTCCAAACTTTCGTCAAACATGCCAAATTTTTTTCCACATCATCTTGGTGGCATGACATTACATCAAGCAAGGTTTCATGTGTTTCTGATCTTTTTTTTTGGAATTTAAATGCCATGGCACTCCATGCATGTGTCCAGGGCGTGAGACCAATATGTTTGAAAATTCCTTCCAATTTATTGCACATGGAATTAACTCGCACACAAGTACATAAATATGATTTTTCAAACCATTATGGTTAGTCGTTGCATGTAGATGTTGTTCAAATTTAGATTACGGTCATTAAATGGCTAGAAAATCACTAAAATGTCTTAAAAAGGTCAAATGACCCCTGAAATTTTCCAAATTTTGGCACGACAGTTGTATTAGTGCATGTTAACTGTGGAATTTTTTTGAAGACCGTAAGAGGATGCTATCGCCAGTTCGTCATCAAACATGCATTGTTCCCTCTTGTAACCACGAGCCTTCTAGTGAGTTGATTTGGTTTGTGAGGGCTGTGTGTCCAAACTTTCGTCAAACATGCCAATTTTTTTACCACATCATCTTGGTGGCATGACATTACATCAAGCAAGGTTTCATGTGTTTCTGATCTTTTTATAAATTTTTTGGAATTTAAATGCCATGGAACTCCATGCTTAATTGTGTCATAGCCGTGAGAACAATATGTTTGAAAATTCCTTCCAATTTACTACACATGGAATTAACTCGCACACAAGTACACAAAATATGACTTTTCAAACCATTATGGTTAGCTATTGCATGTACATGTAGTTCAAATCTGAATTACGGTCATTAAATGGCTAGAAAATCACTTAAATGTCTTAAAAGGTCAAATGACCCCTGTAATTTTCCAAAACTTGACATGACAATTGTATTAGCTAAAATTTCTCGATTCAGTAAGTGTGGTCTGTGTGTTGTACGATCTTTTGTGTGCCCAAATTAGCAAGCGATGTTAAATTATGCAATGACGTGGATGAGGACCGTACCCACGGAAAATTCCACCGAAATTTGAATTATCAAACTCATCCCATGCGCATTGCGATGCACACAATCGTTCAAAGTGAATTGTGTCTGGCGGCACTGTGTGCAAAGTTTACCTCCACATTTCGAAATTTTTGGCATACCACCGAAATATCTACCCCGCCCCCTTCCCCACCCCCTTTTCTCCCCGACCACAAGTCACATTTCCCCTGTTTCCTCCTTCCTTACTTCCTAAGCTATAGCCGCTTCCTCGCTCTCTCCGTATCGCATCCTACCGCCGGGGTCGCCATGGTCTTCTTCAATGACCTCTCCAGCGCTTCCTCCTCCGATGATGACTCCTTCACCACACGGGTGTGCCTCTCTTCTCTCTCTCGGGCTATGACTTGGAATGAAGGATTTTAACCCGGTGGTCGATTTGAGTCATTTCTTCCTCTTGTAGCTCCCTAGGACCATCAATTGCAACGAATGGAGTGGGGTGGCTGAAGATCCGTCTGCTCGTTGTCACCATCAATCTCCATGCGTGAAGCTAGTTGTGTTTGAATATGTGGACAATGGGATGAAGTTTTTGGCATGTGCAAAGAAGGTTAGCCCTACTTTCGTTGTTACAAATCATTTGTTAGATGTGATTCAAACACTGTCATGGTCCCAACCCACTCATACCACACCTTCAACCAAACACATCCTAAGATAGTGTCACAGTTTGTACCTAGTATCTAAAATGTTGCCATCTCATCAACGGTGCCATTAGAAAATTATTTTGCACCGCTTCAGCAGTTTGTGCAGCCAACTTTGGTCCACACATATGATCAGCCAAGCAGTTAAATACTAAGCCTTTATGGCACGAAGGAACTGGGCATCCGAGCAACTAGCTGCTCCTGAGTCTGGGTCCCTAATTTTTTCTGCTGCATCGGCTCGCTAGTGCAGGGCACCGGTGCGGAGTGTAGCAACAGTTGTCTTTACACCGGTTTTGGCATACATAGTGGATGGCCTTAGTGCTATTAGTTCTATGTTACTAAATTTGTGCATGTACACACCTGTTAGTACCAATTTGCTGTCATCCAAACACTATCGCTATGCTGTTGCAGTTATATTTAGCTTCCTCATAAAATGTTCAATTTGTTATTTATAGTACATGAGTAAGAACTTGTAGCATTGTTGTTGTTAATTATAGCTTCTGATGTTTCAGAATTTGGTTGTTGTCTCAGTAGCAATTAATTCATTTGCACATTGATCCTTTTGAGAAGATATGTCATAATTAACCTGTTTCTTTAGTTTTTTAAAATAAGTATTGGTGATTTTCTATGTTTCTATAAACCCATTTCCCCTACAATTGTTACTGATCTAGTTTTAAATATTATAGGGTGAACGAAAGTGTTCTTACTTGGAGTGGGTTGATCAAGAATGGCCACAATCTTTGAAGATGTGCCTAGAAAACTCTGGAGCATGTATGAGGTAAATAATAGAGGTAGGCTTAGAGAAAGTGTTGTCAACGCTGAAGAAAATTTGAAGATGCGGGATAAAAAGAGGAAGGTGGAGAATGATCTCAGATTTTTTAAATTAGACTTTGCTAAGATGGTGTTGGCGAAGGAGGAGGCACTTTCCCAGTTGGCTAGTGAAAAAACAGGTTCTTACTGAACTGAAAGCAGAGGTTGATAAGACAAGCCTGGATGATCTCGCTTAGGGAAATTGATATATTGTTCTAATATTGTTCTTATGAAGCTGAACTAGCTATATGTTGTGTTGTGCTGTTTTCAGGTAGCTATCGTACAGTGATGTTAAAATATACTCATGTGCCTGATATGAAATTGGCAAACAACTGTTCGATATGAAATGTGAATTTGTGTAATACTGGAATTATTAATTGTAAACTAATAAACCTGCTAAATGGATCATGGAACTTTCCAAACGGTTCTAGCAGTAAAAGTGCTTGTGACGGATAGCCCAGTGCCATACAATTTTCTTTGAAATATCGTGTGTGATGTAGTTGAATAAAAGCTAAAGGTTAACTGAGGCAGAGCATGTGTGATAGTTACACCTATCACACACAGGCCTATACATAGAACTGTGTGGGATGCATGTATATACAAACGGAGACGTTTTCCCTGGATTGACTGTGTGGGATGTACATACGAACGGAAATGTTTTCCCTGGATTGACTGTGTGGGATGTACATAAGAATAGAAACATATTCCCTAGATTGACTGTGTAGAATGTACATAACAAAAGGAAACGTTTGTTTGGAACTGACTTTGTGGGATGTACTTACGATCGGAATCAATTTGGCCAGTATAATCGCATTTGATCGCTCGCCCGTCGCACATGACCTCATTTTGCCTATCGTGTGTGCCAGGAGTGCCTATCCCCGACGGTTTCTGGGTCGTGTGGGAAGGACCCCCCTATCAAAGTCACTCACTAGGCGACGGTTCAGAATGCTGTCACCGAAAGGGGTTAAAAACCGTTAGTATAGCACCTGGATGTACCAGTGCTCTCTATCCTCTGCAGCTCTACTTCCTTGTTATAGCAATGCTCTGGTTGGAGGAAGATAGTGCGTGAGTGAATGACTGCGAAAGATTTGGTCACATACGGGATTCACTGAGCTGAGGAGGAACTTACCGGAGAGCTTCTCGCTAAACTCCTCGCACACCTCCTCCATATGGGCCTTCAGGGCATCCTTCTTTTCACTCAATTGGGTGACCTTCTCCTGAGTAAAGATCTCGGCAGTAGCCCTGAGGTTCTTGATCTCCTCCTCCAACCTGCCGACTGAAGCCAGCTTCTCGTCAGCAAGTTTAGCATTGGTCCTAGCCTCTTTCTGGGCCATCGCCAGGTCCTTGTCCTTATTCACCAATGCTTGCTTCATGGTTTCTAAAGAAATAGAAGTCCTGAGCGTCATTACGAGTTGAGCATTCTCGCTACGAACATCTGTCGGGGCGAAACGATTCGGATCAAAGGGGAAAACAGTATGTAGCTGCCAGTCAGAAGAGATAACTTACCTCCCAGGGTTTTCTTCTCCTGCTCCAGTCGGGTACTCTTAAGTCTCTCAGCTTCTAGATCAATTCGAAGGGAGGTCACCTCCTTCTCCATTGTGGCATAGTGGGACCCCATCTCACAAGTGATGGAGCCCTGGATTAAGGGGTCCTCGGACAGCCGGACTATATAGTATGGCCGGACTGTTGGACTATGAACATACAAGATAGAAGACTTCGTCCTGTGTCCGGATGGGACTCTCCTTGGCATGGAAGGCAAGCTTGGCGATTTGGATATGTAGATTCCTTTCTCTATAACCGACTTTGTACAACGCTATCCCCCTATGTCTATATAAACCGGAGGGTTTAGGCTTCTAGGGTTTAGCCACAACAATCATAACCTCAAAGGCTAGACTTCTAGGGTTTAGCCATTACGATCTCATGGTAGATCAACTCTTGTAATACTCATATTCATCAAGATCAATCAAGCAGGAAGTAGGGTATTACCTCCATAGGGAGGGCCCAAACCTGGGTAAGCATTGTGTCCCCCACCTCCTATTACCATTAGCCCTAGACGCACAGTTCGAGACCCCTACCCGAGATCCGCCGGTTTTGACACCAACAACAAGTCCTCTAGAACATACAAAAAATAGTCGGTTGGAAGATCCTGAAGGGAAACTAAAAGTAGTAACTCACAAACATCCGGGAGGGCACCGCTAGAAGGAACAAATTAGACCAGTACCAGATCTTGAAGTACCCTCAGACTACTAAGTGGACTACTCACTCGGTCATACCCCCCCCCCCGGAGGAACAAGCTTGACCAGTACCAAATTCTCAAGTACGTTCTGGTTACTGAGTTGACAGTGCACTACCGAGTGGAACAAGCCCAATCAATACCAGATCTTGAAGTAACCTATGTTCTATCCTCACTCGGTTGACTCCTGAGTCGGTGATGAAGAAGATAGAGGACACCAGCACAAGATGACCAACTTCACTCGGCTGACTCCCGAGTCAGTAATGAAGAAAGTTTTACCTATTATCTCACCAGCGCATGAGTGTCGTAGGGCACCCCGAATGCCTAATGACAAGTTCTAAAGGCTACCACAGATCGCCAGCGATCAACGGCAGCCTCAGGGATTACACCCAGTGGGTGCACTCAGTGTGCCCCCACTAGAAAGTGACTCATCGATGAGCTAAAAAAGCTCTAAGACTATCGGCGACTGCTCTAGTCAATGGTAGCCTCGAGGAATACACCTAGTGGGTGCACTCAGCGTGCCCTCACTAGATCATGTCCACTCGACTACGCTCTGGTTAGACTCTAAGTGGAAATAAGAAAATTCTACACTCAAAGACTCCTACCGACTGACTCCAGTCAATAGGAGCCTCGGGACTACACAAAGTGGGTGCACTCAGCGTGCCCCCACTGGGTCATGTACACCTAGTGGGTGTGCCCAGCGCAAACCCACTGACAGAAATCCTAATACAAGAAAAGAAAGAAATTTCGACTGGAAATTATACTCACAATGTTACTTACTCGGACATTGGTCTCCAGCGCCATGCTGGCGTCATATGCCTCCTTCAGTCAGCTGCACATCAAACCCACTTGGATTAGCGGCTCCTTACTCTCCCCCACCTGATCCTCTAGAACATGGCACAGAGGGAAAGAAGTAGTCGGGGTCGGCGGAGTCACAGCTGTCGGCCTTGGAGGCGGAATCGTCACCGTGCCACTCAGAGGAGCCTGGGAAGATCCTGCAGCCAACACCACCGCGGTCGAAGACGCCAAGCCACCTTGAGCCAGGGGACAAGGCCTCACGGTCTTGGTGGCGACCTTCTCCTGTGAAACACGGGCCTGCGGTGAGGAGAGGCATCAATCATCGGCATGTCAGCACTCGACGCTCCCCCTAGAGACGTCCAGATTTGGCGGATCAGCACCTACTTCGTCATCCAACTGGATAATCTCGGGTGGGGCTGCATAAGGCAAGGAAATCATCAAAGTTCAATCAAAGAGAGTGCAACCGTATGAGTCAATCGGTGTAACGTACCCTTGGAGGTGGCAGCGTCCGCAGCTTCAGCATCGTTCGAGTCTGGCTTGTGGGCGTGCAGGTCGACTGAAGTCATCGAAGTGTCATTGCTGCGGAAATCAAAGAACACTCGGTCAGCAACCGAAGTAACACAAAAATAGAAAAGGAATGGACGAGAGCACTCACGTCGAGGCTACGGGCACGAACACCTTGATCCGAGGTACTGCAACCTTCTGAAGCTTGGAGGATATCTTCTTGGGGTGCTTGGACTTGCTTCTCCGCCGAGCTTTCACCGCACGAGCATGCTTCGAGCTCCAAGTCGTCCGACCAGAAATAGTCGGTTGTTGAGCCACACTCGCCTTCCCCTTGGGGTCATGTAGCTCCTTGGAACGAGGTTCCTTGGGAGCCTCATAGGACGGAGAGGACTCTGCCTCCTCTCCCTCTTTAGAGCTCTCCTCCTCGTCACTCTCCTCCTCATCATCACTCTCGTCGTCGTCGGGTTCCTCTGAGTACCATTGCCCGGTGTCACACGTCACATCTTCAGGCGACCGTTCCACCACTGGGATCTTGGAGATCATCTTCGGGAAATCCTGAAGGGCAAATTCATCACAACCACTAAAGTCAGATACATGTGAAACGACGCACACATGGGCCGACTGAGTATCATGTACTCACCTCTAGGGGCTGCAGGTCCTTGGAATACGGAGACACCTTCTATCCCCCTTGGGTTGTCTCGGGCGCAGGTGATGGCATTGATCTTGGTCCCCACGATTGTCTCGGCGAGCTCCTAAGGATGCACTCGGGTGGGATCACTCGGCCCCTCAAACATCCACATTGGGTGTGCCCTGGCCTGTAGCGGCTAGATCCGCCAAGTGAGAAACACCTCCAGCAGGTCCATCCCGTTGACGCCAGCATTTACGGTGCTAATGAGGACAATGGACAAGATGTCAACTTCTGCCTTCTCCTCCTTCACCACAGAGAGCGATGGGGAGCCCTCACTCTCTTTTAAGAGTACCGGGGGGTGGCCTAACCGAGTGCTGGCACTGGGAACATTGTTGCAATAGAACCAGGTGCCCTGCCACCCCTTGATGGAGTCGGGGAAGCTCATCTTGGGGAAAGATCTCCCTCCTCGGACCTAGATGCCCAGGCCCCTGCACAACTAGGTGACGTGGGTTTTCTCTCCACCCGACGAATCTATTTTCACAGCCATCGATCAACATGTGAAGATATACTTGAAAAGATGCCAATGCGGCGGGCAACCCAAGAAGTTCTCTCAAAGGGAAACGATGGATGAAAGGTAGATAATGGCATTGGGTGGAAGATGATGAAGTTGTGCACCAAAATAATCAAGAAACGCCCGAAATAAAGGGTGGGGAGGCATGGAAAACCCCCGCTTGATGTGAGCAATGAGTAGGGCGCGCTCATCCTCTTGAGGCGCCGGCTCAACCTCCCTCGTGCTCGGACGACACCACCCTTCATGCGGAATCATACCCTCATCTGCGAGCTCCTCCGATCGTCGAGCAGTGACGCGCGACGGGGTCCAATCCCCCGCTTCGTCGCCGGCTGCCGCACCGAAGCCAGAGGAGGAAGCCTTCCCCGCCTTCTTTGCCTTCTCCGCCTTAGCTGTGGAGTCCCTCGCCATCGCTGTGCACTCGGGTGGAGGAGAGAAGTGGAGGAGTCGGGAGGAGAGAAACGGGATTTGAGGCCCAGAGCCCTGCCCCTGAATCATTTATACCACTAGACAAAATTTCCAAACGAATATCCCACCGTGAATCCACGGATTGACGGCCAGCGCGGCAAGGCTTTGCACAGGACAAGCACGGCACGTGGCGGGTATCATGTGTGCAAATCGAGGAGCCACACCTCCCACTTCCCACCAACGCACAACGTTACCGCTTCAGCGCACGAATGCACAAATTCAAATCCCGAGATTTCCGGAACAAATCAATCCGATTGATTACTAGCGATCCCTTTCCTAAAGGGTGCGCGTTAGTCTGACTGACCACCCTCTGCGGGGACCCGTGCGCTCAGCCACGTTAAACACCCGACTGAAGTCTTCTTCAGGATCGTTATGTGACGAGCTTGACGCCCCTCTGCGGGTTCACTTGGTCCTCTCAGTAGGCTCCAAGGCGCATGCATCGTTAACCTGGACTCGTAGGAGGCCTGCACTAGCGTTCCCTTGGGATAAGGAGTGGCGTCTCTCTGGAGAGTCAGACCACGCGCCGGTGTCACCAATCGAGTTGTCATGGCATGCCCTCACTCAGGCCCCTAGTCTATCTCCTCCGAGAGACAAAACGAATGCCACCGGGTTTTTTCTCGACGATCAACAACACAAGGTCATCTGGGTAAAACTAAATTCCAAAATCCGTTGTGTTTTCATCGAAGGAACAACAAATTACATTTTGGAAACATATTCCGAGTGTCCCTGCGGCACTCGGACCCAACCGAAGGATTGGTTTGTTTGTCCTACGAAATCCCTACCGATTCGAGGGCTAATGATGTGGTCACCTATTATAGATAGGGTCAAGGACCCATCATTTGGGACCCACATGGGGCCCATCACCATCATAGGTAGGTCCCTGGACCGTGCCAGCATTCGGATGCATACATCAGGAGGATCACTCGGACGGCCCTACGTCACTCGGGTAACCCCATGTCACTCGGGCAACCACACGTCACTCGGCGAACGAGCAACCATTCAGATGTACAGGACAAGAAGGCGTCATGGGAGCTGCAACAATCGAGGAATCCTAAGTCATCCCCTAAATAGAGTTATAACTACCGTAACATGTCACTGTTGTAGTATAGGCTCATTACACTGGTAACTGCCTCATTCAATGGCATTAATTGCCCCAGCGGCGCGGAAGACATGGGGCTGCATCGCACTCTATATAAGCCGCCCCCTGACCATTGCCGGGCACTTTCAACCTTTGTAACCATATCCATCAAATCAAAGCAAGCATGAGGGCACGAGACGTAGGGCTTTACCTCTACCGAGTGAGGGGCATGAACTCTATAAACACCGAGTGTTACACCTAGGCCGTAGCTAGTCTCTGCCCCTTATTCGTACCCCTAGTACTCACTGTCAGGATGATAACCCCGACACTCAGCCCTGGGTCGCCTCCGGTCAAGTCAAGGTGGGAGCTTGCGGTTCGGTTGGGGAGGCTTCCTCACATTGTATCATAGGTGGAGGTCCGTGGTGGTGGTGGTTGGGACTGCGTTTTGCTGTCATTCAAATCGGTGCTCGAGCCGCGGGCTTGGCGTCGTCTGAGATGCTTGCTCGGTGATGGCCGTCGGCAGTCATTGGGTCATGTCCCCTCCAGTCCACCGGGATTGGAGGGGATTGCAGGTGTGAGCGCCCTTATAGTGGTGTAGCTGACCCAGGCTCAGTGACTGATGTTGGGCTTTTCCTTGTCGCGGTTTGAACATTGTGAAGTTGGTAGTGGCGGTGTCTCATGTCATGGATGCCAGGTCGGCGGCCCTGGAAGCTGGTCTGCATGGTTGGCTCTCCATCGGGCCCCATGACGGCGGTGTTAGCTATGTCTCTTGCACATATGCGCGACAAGTGGTATAGCGGCGGGTGTCTCGTGCACGCTCTGCCTCTGGTACGGGCTGCGCCGTGATCCGGATCTGGGGTTCTGGACTCGTTGCGCTACTCCTGAAGACCTCGTGTTGGCATGGGTGAGATGCCGAGCTAAAGCTCTACGCTTTGTCGCCATCGATGGTGCCGCTCTCTAAAGACGTCGTTGTGGTGCTCCTGTCCGTGTCTGGGTTTCGGGTGAAAATCTTTGTCCATGTGGGGTCGACAACGGAGATGGTTCGTGCCGTTCTCCCTCCTGGGGGCGTTGTCATGGAGCTTAGGTGTTTTTGGCTGTAGCGTAGCGGTGTTCTCAGAGCTTCCTGTGTTTTCTTTTGGTTGTGTGGTCGCTTGGGTGTGTAACCCACGTATTCGAGGATTGGCTTTGTAAGAGTGACATCTCATCATTTTGTATCATTCATTCATGTACTTTGATCGGTTGTTGCTTTATATATAAAGCAGGACGAAAGACTATTTCAAGTATATACACTATTTTTAGGTAGTACTCCCTCCGTTCCTAAATATAAGTCTTTTTAGAGATTCCACTACAAACTACATACGGATGTATATAGACATATGTTAGAGAGTAGATTCACTCATTTTGCTCTGTATGTAGTCCATAGTGGAATCTCCTAAAAGACTTATATTTAGGAATGGAGGGAGTATGTACCATATTTTGAAGATACTCCTTTTTACATACAGATATGTATGTATTTCATAAATAAAACAAAAACTATGGGTCCACTTGCAACTTTTTCATATAACTCACTTTGGAGTATCTTGGATATAGTATATGAATATTGTAGGATCGAAAGTATGTCTAGAGGGGGGTGATTAGATTATTTGACCAAATAAAACTTATTCTTTTCCCAATTTTAGTTTTAGGCAAGTTTTAGCAATTCTACCAAGTCAAGCAACACCCTACACATGCAAGTCTAAGATTCGCGTAGCGAAAAGTAAAAGACTTTGCATATGAACGTAAAGGAGGGATCAGAGAAATCAAACGCAATGAAGACACGATGATTTTTGACGTGGTTCCGATAGGTCGTGCTATCATACATCCACCTGTTGGTAATATACCCTAGAGGCAATAATAAAATAGTTATTATCATATTTCCCGTTCATGATAAGTGTTTATTATTCATGCTAAAATTGTATTGACCGGAAACTTAAATACATGTTTGAATACATAAACTACACCGTGTCCCTATTAAGCCTCTACTAGACTTGCTCGTTGATCAATGATGGTTAAGGTTTCCTAACCATAGACATGAGTTGTCATTTGATAACGGGATCACATCATTAGGATAATGATGTGATGGACAAGACCCAACCGTAAGCTTAGAATTAGATCATTTAAGTTATTTGCTATAGCTTTCTTCATGTCAATTATTTGGTCCTTCGATGATGAGATCATGCAACTCTTGGGTATCTGAGGAATACCTTGTGTGATATCAAACGTCACTTCGTAACTGTGTGATCATAAAGGTGCTCTACATGTATCTCCAAAGGTGTCTGTTAGGTTGCATGGATCGAGACTGGGATTTGTTGCTCCGTGTGACTGAGAGATATCTCCGGGCCCTCTCGGTAATACAACATCGTAAAGAGCTTGCAAGCAATGTGCCTAATTAGTTAGTCATGAGATCTTGTATTATGAAATGAGTAAAGAGACTTGCCAGTAACAAGATTGAACTAGGTATGGAGATAGCAACGACCGAATCTCGGGCAAGTAACATATCGCCGGACAAAGGGATTTGCATACGGGATTGACTGAATCCTTGACATCATGGTTCAACTGATAAAGATTTTCGAGGAATATGTAGGAACCAATACGGGCATCTAGGTCCCGCTATTGGTTATTGACCGGAGAGGTATCTCGGTCATGTTTACATGATTCTCGAACCCGTAGGGTCCGCACGCTTAACGTTCGATGATGATAGAGTAGTATTGGGATATGTGCAGTGGTAACCAAAAGTTGTTTGGAGTCTTGGATGAGATCCCGGATATCACGAGGAGCTTCGAAATGGTCCATAGGTAAAGATTCATATATAGGAAATCCTGTTTTGGTTGCCGGAAAAGTTTCGGGCATTATCGGTATTGTACCGGGAGTGCCGAAAGGGGTCGGAAGTCCACCGGGGGGGTCCACCTGCCCCAGGGTCCCACATGGGATTTTGGGGGTGCGCCCTGGCCTATATGGGCCAGGGGCACCAGCCCTAGAGGCCCATTCATTTAGAACAAGAAAAAGGGGAAGAGTCCTAAGGGGGGAAGGCACCCCCCTAGGTGCCTTGGGGAGGGAGGATTCCTCCCTAGGCCGGCGCCCCCTCCCTTGGAGGAGGGGTCAAGGCTGTGCCCCGGCCCTCCCCCTTGCCTCCTACAAATAGTGGGCGAGTGGGAGGGGCTGGACACACCAAATCCCACACCCCGGCGGTAGCCCTACCTCTCCCAAAACTTCGTTTTCAATCCAAATTGGTTCCGGCAGCGTTTGGCGAAGCCTTGCTGGGATTGCACCACCACCATCTCCACCAGGCCATCGTGATGGTTGACATCCCATCTACTTCTCCTCTCTTTCTTTCTGGATCCAAAAGGAGGAGACTTCTTCGAGCCGCACGTGTGCTGAACGCGGAGGTGCCGTCCGTTCGGTGCTAGATCGGATTGGATCGTGATTGGATCACGAAGAGTACGACTACATCAACCGCGTTATATACACTTCCGCTTTTGGTCTACAAGGGTATGTAGACAAATCCCTTCTTGTTGCTCTGCATTTCCTAGATTAAATCTAGGGTGTTCGTAGGACTTTTTTTTATTTTCATACAACGTTCCCCAACAGTGGCATCATGAGCTAGGTCTATGCGTAGATGTATATGCACGAGTAGAACACAAAAAAGTTATGGGCGTTGATGGTAAAATTTCTTACTTCCCTTGTCTTATTTTGATTCGGCGGTATTGTGGGATGAAGCATCTCGGACCAACCTTACATCTCCTCGCACATGAGACCGATTCCACTGTTTGACATGCAACTTGTATTGCATAAAAGTGGCTTTGCAGGTGTCTGTCTCTCTTACTTTAGTTGAATCTGATTTGTCGAGGGTGGTCCTTGTAGAAGGTTAAAAGGCAACTTGTATATCACCGTTGTGGTTTTGCATAGATAAGAACGATTCTTATAGTTTTCCCTAGTAGCCACGTAAAAATTGCAACAACAAAGTAGAGGACATGTAACTTGTTTTTGCAGGGCATGTTGTGATGTGGTATGGTCAAAACGTGATGTGATATATCTTGATGTATGAGATGATCATGTTTTGTAATAGGTTCACGACTTTCATGTCAATGAGTACGATAACTAGAAGGAGCCATAGGGTTGTCTTTAATTTATTGTACAACCTACGTGTCAACAAATAACACCATGTAATTGCTTTACTTTATCACTATGCATTAGCAATAGTTGTAGAAGAAATAGTTGGCAAGACGACCACATGACGACATGATGATGGTGATTATGATGATGGAGATTATTATGTCAGGCCGGTGACAATGGAGATCATGCTAGTGCTTTGGAGATGGAGATCAAAAGCACAAGATGCTGATGGCCATATCATGTCACATATTTTGATTGCATGTGATGTTTATATTTTATGCATCTTATTTTGCTTAGGACGATGGTAGCATCATAAGATGATCCCTTCACTTAATTTCAAGATAAATGTGTTCTCCCTATGTATGCACCATTACGAAAGTTTGTCGTTTTGAAGAACCTCGTGATGATCGGGTGTGATAGACTTTACGTTCAGGTACAATGGGTGTAAGCTAGTTTTACACATGCAGAATACTTTGTTAAACTTGACGAGCCTAGCATGTACAGACATGGCCTTGGAACACGAAGGACCGAAAGGTCGAACATGAGTCATATAGTAGATATGATCAACATGGAGATGTTCACCGTTGATGGCCACCCCATCTCACGTGATGATCGGACATGGATTGGTTGGTATGGATCATGTAAACACTTAGACAACTTGAGGGATGTTGCTTTAAGTGGGAGTTTACTAGTAATTTGATTAATTTAACTAATTATCATGATCATAGTCTAAATTGTCTTTGAAAATTATGTTGTAGATCAATAGCTCGTGTTGTAGCTCCTTATTTTAATATGTTCCTAGAGAAAGACCAAGTTGAAAGATATTGTAAGCAATTAGGCGGACTAGGTCCGTAGTCGGAGGATTATCCTCACTACTGCACAAAAGGATTATGTCCTTGATGCACCATTTGGTGTGCTAACCCCTCTAGCGTCATCTGTGGATGTTGTGAATGTCTGGCAGGAACGTGCTGACGACTACTTGATAGTTCAGTGCGCCATGCTTTACGGCTTAGAAATCAGGGCCCCAAAGACGTTTTGAATGCCACCGAGCATATGAGATGTTCAAGAGCTGAAATTGGAGACTCATGCCCGTGTTGAGAGGTATAAGTCCTCTGACAAGTTCTTTTGCCTACAAGATGGAGGAGAATAGCTCAGTTAGTGAGCATTTGCTCAGAGTGTCTAGGTACTTCAACCGCTTGAATCAGTTGGAAGTTAATCTTCTGGATAAAGTAAGCGATTGATAGGGTTCTTCAGTCACTACCACCAAGCTACAAGAGGTTTGTGATGAACTATAATATGCAAGGGCTGGTGAAAACAATCCTTGAGCTCTTCGCAATGCTTAAGGCCGCGGAGGTAGAAATCAAGAAAGAGCATCAAGTGTTGATGGTCAATAAGACCACCAGTTTCAAGAAGGGCAAGGGGAAGAAAGGGAACTTCAAGAATAATGGCAAGGCAGTTGCCACTCCCATTGAGAAACCCAAGGTTGGACCCAAACCCGAGACCGAATGCTTCTATTGCAAGGGGAAAGGCCACTAGAAGAGGAACTGCCCCAAGTACTTGGTAGATAAGAAGGCTCACAATGTCACCAAAGGTATATTTGATATACACGTTATTGATGTGTACCTCACTAGTGCTCGTAGTAGCATCTGGGTATTTGATACCAATTCAGTTGCTAACATTAGCAACTCAGAGTAGGAGCTTCTGAGTAACAGAGACTAGTTGAGGGCGAGGTGACGATGAGTGTTGGAAGTGTCTCCAAGGTTGATATGATCACCATCGACACACTTGTAATACCTTCGGGATTAGTATAAAACCAAATAATGGTTATTTGCTTATTGCAAAATGGCTATTCATCTAAGTCAGAGAATAATGGTTATTCTATTTATATGAGTAATATCTTTTATGGTCATGCACCCCTTGTGAATGGTTTATTCTTGTTAAACCATGATCGTAGTGATACACATATTCGTAATATTGATGCCAAAAGATGCAAAGTTAATGATGATAGTACCACATATTTATGGCACTGCTGCTTAGGTCATATTGGTGTAAAGTGCATGAAGAGACTCCATGCTAATGGACTTTTGGAATCACTTGATTATGAATCATTTGATACCTGTGAACCATGCCTTATGGGCAAGATGACTAAAACCCCGTTGTATGCGGTCCGATGAGTGACTTGATTATGAATCACGCGGTGGATATCGTAATTTTCTTACCTTACAGATAATTTGAGTAGATATGGGTATATTTACTTAATGAAACACAAGTCTGAAACATTTGAAAAGTCAAGGAATTTCATAGTGAAGTGGAGAATCATCATAACAAGAAAATAAAGTTTCTACAATCTGATCGTGGAGGTGAATATTTGAGTTACGAGTTTGGTATGCATTTAATATAATGTGGAACTATTACACAGCTCACGCCACCTGGAACACCACAACGTAATGGTGTATCCAAATGTCGTAATCGTACTCTATTGGATATGGTGTGTTCTATAATGTATCTTACTAATTTGCCACTATTGTTTTGGGGTTATGCATTAGGGACAACCGCATTCATTTTAAATAGGGCACCATCTAAATCCGTTCAGATGACACCGTATGAGTTATGGTTTGGCAAGAAACCTAAGCTATCATTTCTTAAAGTTTGGGGATGCGAAGCTTATGTCAAGAGGCTGCAGCCTGATAAACTCAAACCCAAAGCGGAGAAGTGCGTCTTCATGGGATACCATAAAGAGACCATTGGGTATACCTTCTACCATAGACCTGAGGGCAAGATCTTTGTTGCGAAGAATGGGTGCTTCCTAGAGAAGGAGTTTCTCTCGAAAGAAGTGAGTGGGAGGAAAATAGAACTTTATGAGGTAACTGTACCTTCTCTCGAACCGGAAGGTAGCACATCACAGAAAGTAGTTCCCGTGATGTCTACAACAACCGAAGAGGAAGCTAATGATGATGATCATGAAACTTCGGATCAAGTTACCTCTGAACATTGTAGGTTGACCAGGGTACGTCCCACACCAGAGTGGTACGGTAATCCTGTCCTGGAAGTCATGTTGTTAGACAACGACGAACCTATGAACTATTGAGAAGCAACGATGATCCTAGATTCCCACAAATGGCTTGAGGCCATGAAATCCGAGATAGGATCCATGTATAGGAACCAAGTATGGAGTTTGGTAGAATTACCTGATGACCGAAAGGACATTGAGAACAAATGGATCTTTAAGGAGAAGACATACATTGATGGTAATGTCACCATCTATAATAGCTCGACTTGTCGCAAAGGGTTTTTGACAAAGTTCAAAGAGTTGACTATGATGAGACTTTCTCACAAGTAGCGATGCTTAAGTCTGTTAAAATTGTGTTAGAAATTGCTACATTTTTTGATTATGAAATCTAGCAGATGGATATGAAAACCGCTTTCCTTAAGGAAGAGTTGTATATGATGCAACCTAAAGGTTTTGTGGATCCTAAGAATGCTAAAAAGGTATGCAAGCTCCAGCGATCCATCTATGTACTGGTGCAAGCATCTTGGAGTTGGAATATACGCTTTGATGTGGTGATCAAAGTTTTTCGATTTATACAAAGTTTATGAAGAAACTTGTATTTACAAGAAGTGAGTTGGAGCTCTATAGCATTTATGATAGTATATGTGGATGACATATTGATGATTGGAAATGATGTAGAATTTCTGGAAAGCATAAAGGGTTGTTTGAAAGGAGTTTTTCAAAGGAAGACCTAGGTGAAGCTGCCTACATATTGGGCATCAAGATCTATAGAGATAGATCAAGACGCCTGATAAGACTTTCGAAGAGCACATACCTTGAAAAGATTTTGAAGGAGTTCAAAATGGATCAGTCAAAGAAGGAGTTCTTTCCTGTAATATAAGGTGTGAAGTTGAGTAAGACTCAAAGCTTGACCACGATAGAAGAAAGAGAAATGATGAAGTTCGTCATTCCTATAATGTATGCCATGTTGTGTACCATACTTTATGTGTGCCTTGTCATGAGTCTGGCAAGGGGGTACAAGAGTTATCCAAGAGTGGATCACTGGATAGCGGTTAAAATTATCCTTAGGTACCTAAAGAGGATTAAGGAAATGTTTCTCGGTTATGGAGGTGATAAAGAGCTCGTTGTAAAGGGTTACATCGATGCAAGCTTTGACATCAATCCGAATGACTATGAGTCGTGAACCGAACACGTACAGTGGAGCAGTAATTTGGAATAGCTCCAAGTGGAGTGTGGTAGCGACATCTCTAGTATGACATAGAGATTTGCAAAGTACAAATGGATCTGAATGTTGCGGACCCGTTTACTAAAACCTCTCTCACAAGCAAAACATGACCAGACCCCAGAACTGATTGGGTGTTAATGACATGGAGATGTGAACTAGATTATTGACTCTAGTGCATGTGGGATACCATTGGAAATATGCCCTAGAGGCAATAATAAAATAGTTATTATCATATTTCCCATTCATGATAAATGTTTATTATAGCTAGAATTGTATAAACCAGAAACTTAAAGACATGTGTGCATACATAAACTATACCGTGTCCCTAGTACGCCTCTACTAGCTAGCTCGTTGATCAAAGATGTTTTAGGTTTCCTAACCATAGACATGAGTTGTCATTTGATAATGGGATCACATCATTAGGAGAATGATGTGATGGACAAGACCCAACCGTAATCTTAGCATCAGATCGTTTAAGTTATTTGCTATAGCTTTCTTCATGTCAAGTATTTGTTCCTTTGACCATGAGATCATGCAACTCACGGATACCGGAGGAATACCTTGTGTGCTATCAAACGTCACTTCATAACTGGGTGATCATAAAGGTGCTCTATAGGTATCTCCGGAGGTGTCTATTGGGTTGCATGGATCAAGATTGGGATTTGCCGCTCCGTGTGACGGAGAGATATCTCTGGCCCCTCTCGGTAATACAACATCGTAAAGAGCTTGCAAGCAATGTGCCTAATGAGTTAGTCATGGGATCTTGTATTACTAAACGAGTAAAGAGACTTGCCGATAACTAGATTGAACTAGGTATGGAGATACCGACGATCGAATCTCGGGCAAGTAACATATCGACGGACAAAGGGAATTGCATACAGGATTGACTGAATCCTTGACATCATGGTTCAACCGATAAAGATCTTCATGGAATATGTAGGAACCAATATGGGCATCCAGGTCCCGCTATTGGTTATTGACCGGAGAAGCATCTCGGTAATGTCTACATCATTCTCGAACCCGTAGGGTCCGCACTCTTAATGTTTGATGACGCAAGAGTAGTATTGGGATATGTGCATTGGTAATCGAATGTTGGTCAGAGTCCCGAATGAGATCCTGGACATCAGGAGGAGCTCCGAAATGGTCCGCAGGTAAAGATTCATATCTAGGAAGCCCTGTTTTGTTTGCTGGAAAAGTTTCGGGCATTATGGGTATTGTACCGGGAGTACCGAAAGGGGTCCGGGGGTCCATCGGGGGGGTCCATCGGGGGGGTCCACCTACCCCGGGGGCCCACATGGATGTAGGGGGTGTGCCTTGGCCTGCATGGGCCAGGGGAACTAGCCCCAAGAGGCCCATGTTCCTAGAACAAGGAAAAGGGGAAGAGTCCTAAGGGGCGAAGGCTCCCCCTAGGTGCCTTGTGGAGGGAGTATTCCTCCCTAGGCTGGTGCCCCCTCCCTTGGAGGAGGGGTTAAGGCTGCGCCCAGACCTCCGCCTTGCCTCCTATAAATAGTGGGGAAAGGGAGGGGCTGGACACACCAAATTCCATGGCTCCGCGTCAGCCCTACCTCTCCCAAAACTCCGTTTTCTCCTCAGATTGGTTCTGGCAGCGTTTGGCGAAGCCCTACCGGGATTGCACCACCACCATCTCCAGCATGCCGTTGTGCTGGTTGAGATCCCATCTACTTATCCTCTCTTTCTTGTTGGATCAAGAAGGAGGATACATCATCGAGCCGCACGTGTGCTGAACACGGAGGTGCCGTCCGTTCGGCGCTAGATCGGAATGGATCGTGATTGGATTGCGAAGAGTACAACTACATCAAATGCGTTATATATGCTTCTGCTTTTGGTATACAAGGGTATGTAGACACACTCCGCTCTCATTTCTTTGCATCTCCTAGATTAGATCTTGGGTGTTTGTAGGATTTTTTTTTATTTTCAGGCAACGTTCCCCAACACCACATTGATGGAGACTTCAACCCACGAAGGGTAACGGTTGTGCAGTCCATAGAGGGCTCCTTCCATGAAGGGTCCACGAAGAAGCACCCTTACCTATTCCACCATGAATTATGCCCACAAAGTACTAGCCTTACTCGGGTAGATCTGCACAAAGTACGCGATCTCCTTGCCCTTACAAACTCCTTGGTTCAACTCCACATGATCTTGGAGGCTCCCAAGTGACACCTAACCAATCTAGGAGACGCCACTCTCCTAAAGGTAATAGATGGTGTGTTGATGATGAAATCCTTGCTTTTGTGATTCAAAAGATAGTCTCCTCAACACTCAATCACTCTCTCACAAATTTGGCTTGAGTAGGAGAGCATTGGAGTGGAAAGCAACTTGGGGAGGCTAGAAATCAAGGTTCAAATGGTTGGATTGTTGGAAATATGCCCTAGAGGCAATAATAAAGTGTTTATTACTATATTTCATTAATCATGATAAAGGTTTATTATTCATGCTATAATTGTATTGATCGGAAACTTAAATACATGTGTGAATACAAAAAAAAATACAATGTCCATAGTAAGCCTCTACTAGACTAGGTCGTTGATCAAAAGATGGTTATGGTTTCCTGACCATAGACATGGGTTGTCATTTTATAACGGGATCACGTCATTAGGAGAATGATCTGATGGACAAGACCCACCCGTTAGCATAGCATATGATCGTTTAGTTTATTGCTACTGCTTTCTTAATGTCAAATACATGTTCCTTCGACCATGAGATCATGCAACTACCGGACTCTGGAGGAATGTCATGTGTGTATCAAACGTCACTTTGTAAATGGGTGATCATAAAGGTACTCTACAAGTATCTCTGAAGGTGTCAGTTGAGTTGGCATGGATCGAGATTAGGATTTGTCATTCCGTATGATGGAAAGGTATCACTGGGCCCTCTCGGTAATACAACATCACAAGAAGCTTCCAAGCAAAGTGACTAAGGAGTTAGTTACAGGATGATGTATTACGGAATGAGTAAAGAGACTTGCCGGTAACAAGATTGAACTAGGTATGGAGATACCGATGATCGAATCTCGGGCAAGTAACATACCGACGGACAAGGGAACTCTGTATGTTGTCATAAAGGTTCGATCGATAAAGATCTTCATAGAATATGTAGGAACCAATATGGGCATCCAGGTCCCGCTATTGGTTATTGACTGGAGAAGCCTCTCGGTAATGTCTACATCATTCTCGAACCCATAGAGTCTGCACGCTTAACATTCATTGATGATATAGTACTATATGAGTTATGTAGGTTGGTGACCGAATATTGTTCGGAGTCCCGGATGAAATCACGGACATAATGAGGAGGTTTGGAATGGTCCATAGGTAAAGATTGATATATAGGATGATCGTATTCAGTCTCCGAAAGGGTTCCGGAATACACCGGATAATTACCGGCTCACTGAAAGGGGTTCGAGAAGGCCATGGGGAGTTGTTGGGCCTAACAGGTCAAAAGGAGGGGAGCACACCAGCCCACGAGGGGACTGTCCCGCCCCACCTCCTGGTCGCCAGACCTAGGAAGGAAGTAGGAGAGGCTGCCCCCCTCCCATCTTTCTCCACACAAGGGAGAAGGGGAGGCGCCCTAGGGGCCGCCGCCCCCCTTTCCTCCCCCCACACGCCAAGTATGGAAGGGAGGCGCCTTGGCAGGTGCCCTAGGGCAGCCCTCGCCCCCCTTGGGGTGCGCCCTAGGCTGCCTCCCTTCCCCCTCCACCTATATATATGAGAGGAGGGGAGGGGGCGCCACACACCACGATGCTCCAAGACGTGCATAGGTCCCCCCTCTCCCTCTTGTTCATCGTCTGCTCTAAATCCGTTGTGCTCGGAGAAGCCGTGCGGAAATAGTTTCACCACCACCGTCACCACACCGTCGTGCTACCGAAACTGATCTACTACTTCGCCCCTCTTGCTGGATCAAGAAGGCGAGGACGTCATCGAGCTGAACTTGTGCTGAACACGGAGGTGCCTTACGTTCAGTGCTTGATCGGAACGGATCATGAAGGTGTACGACTAAATCAACTGCACTAATAAAATCTTCCGCTTAGCAATATACAAGGGTATGTATATACTCTCCCCCTCTCGTAGCTATGCATCTCCATGGATAGATCTTATGTGCGTAGATTTTTTTTCCATGCAACATTTCCCAACAGTGGTATCAGAGCCATGTCTATGAGTAGATGATATGCAAGAGTAGAACACAAAGGAGTTGTGGGCGGTGATGTTCATATTGCTTACCACCTATGTCTTATTTTGATTCGGCGGTATTGTGGGATGAAGCGGCTCGGACCAACCTTACATGTCCACGTACATGAGACCGGTTCCACTTACTAACATGCAACTTGTTTTGCGTAAAGGTGGCTGGCGGGTGTCTGTTTCTCCTACTAAGTTGAATCTAATTTGACTATGGCGGTCCTTGCAGAAGGTTAAATAGCAACTTGATAATCATTGTTGTGGTTTTGCGTAGGTAAGAATGGTTCTTGCTAGTTGCCCGTAGCAGCCACATAAAACTTGAAATAACAAAGTAGAGAACGTCTAACTTCTTTTTTCAGGGCATGTTGTGATTTGATATGGCCAAGACGTGATATGATATATGTTGATGTATGAGATGATCATGTTTTGTAATAAGTTCACGACTTGCATGTCGATGAGTATTTGAACCGAAAGGAGACTTAGGGTTATCTTTAATTATTGTATGACTTGTGTCTCAATCACTTAGCGCCATGTAATTGCTTTACTTCATCGCTATGTGTTAGCAATAGTTGTAGAAGCAATAGTTGGCGGACGCCCCCGATGCAATGATGGAGATCAAGGTGTCACACCGGTGATGATGGAGATCATGCCATTGCTTTGGAGATGGAGATCAAAAGCACAAGATGATGATGGCCATATCATGTTACATATTTTAATTGCATGTGATGTTTATCCTTTATGCATCTTATTTTGCTTAGAACGACAGTAGCATTATAAGATGACCCCTTCACTTAATTTCAAGATAGAAGTGTTCTCCCCGAGTATGCCCCATTGCTAAAGTTCTTCGTTTCGAAGCACCCCATGATGGTCGGCTGTGATAGATTCTACGTTCACATACAACGGGTGTAAGCCAGTTTTGCACATACAGGATACTCGAGTTAAACTTGATGAGCCTAGCATGTACATACATGGTCTCGGAACACTAGAGACCGAAAGGTCGAACGTGAGTCATATAGTAGATATGATCAACATGGATATGTTCACCATTGAAGACTACCCCATCTCACGTGATGATCGGACATGGGTTAGTTGATTTGGATCATGTATCACTTAGACAACTTGAGGGATGTTGATTTAAGTGTGAGTTCATTAGTAATTTGATTATTTGAACTAAAATTTATCATGAACTTAGTCCTAATAGTTTTTGCAAATCTATGTTGTAGATCAATGACCTGTGCTACCGTTCGCTTGAATTTTAATGTGTTCCTAGAGAAAGCTAAGTTGAAGATGATGGTAGCAACTACACGGACTAGGTCCGTAACTTGAGGATTATCCTCATTGCTGCATAGAAGAATTATGTCCTTGATGCACTGCTAGGTGACAGACCTGCTGTAGGAGCTGATGCAGACTTTATGAACGTCTGGCAGGCTCGATCTGATGACTACTCGATAGTTTAGTGTGCCATGCTTTACGGCTTGGAACTAGGACTTCAAAAGTGTTTTGAACGCCATGGAGCATATGAGATGTTCAAAGAGTTGAAGTTGATATTTCAAGCTAATGCCCGGGTCGAGAGATATGAAGTCTCCAACAAGTTCTTTAGCTATAAGATGGAGGAGAATAGTTCTATCAGTGAACACATACTAAGAATGTCTGGGTACCACAACCACTTGACTCAGTTGGGAATTGATCTTCCAGTTGAGAGTGTTATTGATAGAGTTCTTCAGTCACTGCCACCAAGCTACAAGGCTTCATAATGAGCTATAATATGAAATGGATGACTGTCGGTATACCAAAATAGGGGCGCTCTTTTTGTACCCCTTATTTGTGCACGGGCAGTCAGAGCCGCGCCCACGACCACAATTGAGTAGGGCAGAGATAGGAAATCAAAGCCACGGGACGACCGAAGCAACGCCAAGACAGAAGCATAAAGAGCAAGAAGGTGAAATGGTTTTCCCCAGCAAGGCCCTTGCCGGGGCAGCCCCCACGGCCCCGGCAAGGCCCTTGTCGGGGCAGCCTACCTGACGCCAGCAGGGAGCGCCACCCTTGGGCCCGAGTTTCTCCAAATGTCATCGACCACGTTGGAACATAGGCTCGGGAGGGGCCTCCATGGTGGCATGCAAATCTTTGTGAAGACAAGGAAAACTTCAAATCAGAAGAGTAGAAGACGACAAACCTCAGCGAGATCCTCGCCGAGGAAACCCACAAGACCCCCGGAAAGATCCTTGCCGGGGACGACCGCAACGCCGCGGCAAGACCCTTGCCAGGGCCCCGGCAAGGCCCCTGCCGAGGACGTTTGCGAAGCCACGGCCGGGCCCGCACCCGCCAGGTTTCTGCCACTGCTCCCATGCATCCACCATCCCACCAGCTGGGCAGGCACCTGCGTGTCGGCACAAGGCTTCTCAGCCAACTCAGCGCGTGCCTATGTGGTGGCATGCAAATCTTTGTGAAGGCCCTACCACCGCGCCACCTCAGCAGCCTGCCAGCCTACATGACGCTGACCGCCTCGCTGGCCCAGGCGCGTGTCGAAGCAGGGCAAAGCGGCGGTAAAGTGGAGGGGAAACGTCAGGGGTGCATTAAATGCACTTTGTCCCATAATGGCAAGGGATAGGCTTAATCATAGTACCCCGATGCCACCTCCTGTGTGCCACTGTGGCGATGCCCTTGCTTATAAAAGGAGGCCCGAGGCATCCAAGAGAAGGATTCGGACTTTCGGACAAGCTACGCCCATTGTAGCTAGTTCAAGAACCTCAAGAACATAAATACACACATCAAAGCAGGACTAGGGTTTTACGTATCCCTGCGGCCTGAACCTGGGTAAACGACCCGCATGCTTGAACCGACTGCTGATCCTTCTCTCCTCACCACCCAGCACCCTGCAACCGTAGTAGGGATTCTTGTGATCCCATAGGTGTCGTTTCGCACCGACATCTTTGGTGCACCAGGTAGGGGGCGCAGTAGTGAGCACCTAGTTTTGTAGCTAGTGGCACAACTCTTCATCGCCATGGATTCCGAGGAAGAAGGCGATCAGGCGAGCAGCCCCGTCGGCGGATGCGGCGAGCGTTCGCGCGATGACAAAAAAAGCTAAGTCATGAAAAAACTTCGAATGATTCCTTCTTATATAAGGTTATCTTCCTCGGAGATCTTTCCTCTGTATGGGAAACCTGCACGCAGTGGGGCCCTTCCATTATCGGCAAAGCTCTGGGTCTGTTTCAAGTCCGCTCAATAGATCGAGCGGCTGCGTCGAGAGCGGTAGTGTGGCCTTCCGATATCGGCAACGCTCTCGCTTTGCCTCAAGTCCGCTCGGCACTTCGAGCGGCCACGCTGAGAACGGCAAGTTGGTTTGCACGGCGGCAAGCACGCCATGCCGGCCGCCAAAGGATCCGTCCTTCGAAGCGCAGCGGTTTGGGTTTACGCGCCGGCAAGCCTACCCAGTAAGCGTAGGGTGGACATACAGAGAAAGGTTAAACAGGGAAATAACATGCATCATATTAAAAGTACTGTCGAGTTATATTACACCAATTGTTGCTGCAGTTCTAACTAAAGATGTGAATTGTCTTGTTCATGAACCTGCAGCGGCAACAAGAAACGGGGCGCCTAGTCCCGGCGCTGGCCCTCCAACCTCTGGATTCCGCTGATGCGGCTGATGATGGGCTCGATGCGCTCCTTGATCCCCAAGAGGTCTGCATCGCCCGACAAGCTGTGCAGCGCGGCATCGAAGTCGAGGTTGGGGTTCCAAAATGCCAGCTTGGTGAGAACTTTGGTCATGGCACCCTGGCAAATCATCCGGGACTCGTTGGCCAAGGAGCTCGCCCGGTTGGAGTCGAGTCGTTCCAAGGCACCAAGAACGCCCTCGAAGAACAAGGTCATCTTCGCGTGGGGGCTCGTGCCCGGTTCCGGGGCATACCTCACTTCCAGCATCTTCACACCGGCCAGATGCTTGGTGATCCTGTTGACAACGTTGGCGAGGCGGTCGTTCCAGATCTTGTCGCCCTTCACAGAGTCTGCGTGGTTGGCGGAGTCATTCTTCCGCAGCTGCTTCTCCTCCGCCAGGCTCTTGGTCAGGGCTCCTTCCCGGGTCTAGGCCTCCGAAAGCGCACCCTCAAGGCTCAACAGCTTGAGCTTCAGGTCCTTGATGGTGTCATTGGCTGTGGTGAGTAGCCTAGCCTTGCTGAGGACCGTGGAATGCGCTTCGACCAGAGCCTCGTTGAGCGTGTTCTTATCCGAGGATAGCTCCAGGATTCACTTCGCTAGGCCATCCCGCTCCGCCTCCGGATCCTTCACCTTGTTGCCGTGGACCAGAGCCTGGGCATCGAGCGCTTCCCTGTGCTTATGCTCCAGCTCTTGGGTCTGTGCCGCGGCAAGCTTCTCGACTTCCTCATCCTTACCGCGGAGCGTAGCGGCAAGCGTCGTCTCACGGGCGACAAGGTCCTCCTCCTGGGAGTTCAGCTCGGCCTCACGCTGAGACTGGATGGCCTCGGCCTTGGAGGCCTCCTCCCTCGCCTCCTCCCGGGCCTTCTCCAAGTCAGCCTGCTTCAGGAGGAGTCCCAGGTCGCGCTGCGCCAGCTAGTCTTAGGCGGCCTTCAGCTCCTCGTGGGCCAGGCGGAACCAAGCCCGCGCCTTGGCGACGCGCTCCGCAAGGTCTCTTCCACCTTGAGCGCCACCACCTCCTTGAAGCTTGTTGAAGCTGACGCTCATGGACTGGAGGAGCCGCTCCTCCTGGGTGCCGCCACCAGTGCTCGGCTCGTCGACGACCTCAAGCCAGGCGGCGGCGAGCACTTCGTCGTCAAACACCTCCCCCTCGGTTGGCACCCTTGTGCTTGCGGACCCTGGGAGGTGAACGAACATGCCGTCGCTCACCTTCAGGTACTTGACCGAGCCGTAGGCGGCAGACAAAGAGGGTTGGTCATTAACCACCTCCTACTCGGCAGCACCCTTGCTGGCCTCCTCCTCGGCAGCGCCCTTGCCGGCCTCCTCGGCGGCGCCCCCGCCGGTCTCCCCAGCAAACCACTTGGCGGCATCCTCGGCCATGGTCTCGGCGGCCTCCTTGGTGGCAACCTTCTCAGCCTCAGCCACGGCATCCACGGCAGCCTCCTCGATGATGGTGTCGGTGTCCACCTGGTCCGTCGAGGAGTGTGACCTGGACGCCAGAGGAGGAAATAAGGCAGGGCCAAAGCCAAGGTTCAGAAAAAAAAGAAAGAAAAGCAAGGGAGAACAAATGACTCACCCGTGCCAGACTCGGAAGATGTGGCCCCCTCCCCGCCAACGTCTGTTGCCGGGGAGGAGCCGCCAGCGCCCAAGTCTACCTCCTACTCCGTGCGCATGGGCTCGATACCTGCCGCCCTTGCCGGGGACGCCCCTCGGGACAGTGTGGTCGATGGGGGCGGCATGGTGAGGGAGGCCCTTGGTGGCTCCTCCTGCTATCGTTCCTCTCCTGCAAACCGCGGCAACGTCAACGACAAGAGAATCAGTCCCCAGCAAGCGTTGGCAAAGGGTGGATGGTGAACTTACGCTGGGGGCTGAGCCGGGGGCTATGCCGCGGGCTGCTGTCCAGGCTGCTCTCCACCACCAGCGGTGCCTTTGAAGTACCCATCAGGGGCGGACTGCCCATCAAGGCTTTGGCCCTCTTCGCCTCCCGCTGAGCCAGCATCTCGGTCTCCCTGCGAGAATAAGTCAAATCAAGGAGGGCGGCGTGATTCGTAAGGATGGAAATGGCGAGAGGCGGAGCGCTTACTCGTCCTCTTCCTCCTCCTCTGCTACCTTCCTCTTCCCCCTCGGGCTGAGGGATGAGAAGTCGAAGCCGATGTGCATGCCAGCTCCTGTGGGGCGAGGGGGAGGTGAAGGAGTTCGGAAAAATTATGATGAAGAAGAGGCGGGCGTCTTCTTCTTCGCCACCACAGTCTTCTTCTTCACTGCCCCAACCTCCTTCTTCGCCGCCGCAGCCCTCGTCACGCGTGCGGTCTCCCCTGGAGCCCCTTGCCGCGCCACGGCCTTGCCGGGCTGGACCGGCTCGCCAGAGCTGGCCCGACATAGGACGCGCCTCTTCTGTGTAGCCGGGGGCTCGCCGGCCTCGGCCTCCTCCTCGGATGGCCCCTCGCCCATGCCTTTGGCAAGGGGGCCTCGGTGCTGGCACTGGCCGCCTCCTTGACAAACTTCACCCATGCAGTGAGCTCCTCCTCCTCTGCAGCCGCGGCGGCCTCGTTCTCCATGCCGCCGACCTCGCCAGCGATCCTGGCGAGCTCCACCTCCATTGCCCTAGCAGCAATATAGTTCAGCTCATCCTGGGTGGTGTCCTGGATGAGCCACGGTTCCTCGTGGTCGAGTTCTTCGACCAAATTGGCAAAGAACTCTTCCACCTTGAACGCCGGGGGATCGACCCAGGCCGGGTCAAGACCGTGCGCGTTGAAGGGCGGCATCATGGCCAAGATTTCGGCCTGCCGGGAGTTGTTGCTCAATGGGACCACTCCCGGCGGCAGCCCGAACAAGGGCCCCTTGACGACCTTGCCGGACTTTGCAGCTTTGCCGGTCCTCCTCACCTTGCCGCCGGCGTACACCTCGAGCTGGAAGAGCCTCTGGCAATACCAGGAGTGCCCCAGCACCGTGAAGTTGTTCAGCAGGCCATTGCGGAGCCTCATGATGCTAGCCGCGTTCCTGAAATCCAATGTCGGCCTCCCCTTCTTGTGTAGCGGAGCAATCCGGTGGCGGATGAAATCTGCCGCGATCATCTCGAGGGTGAGCTCAGCCTCGGTAAGGCGGCGGATCCTAGTGGTGGCAATCGAGAACTTCTTATCGTTGGGGTCGAGGTCGCTCCAGTTCGCGCCGCGGGGCAGCGGCTCCTGACGAATGCCTTGACGGAACTCTGGCGGGTCCTCCTCCACGATCCAGCACCATCGGCCCCGCCATTCTTCCCACCTGTCCTTCGTGGCACCATCTGGGTACGCGCCTCTCTCCTGAATCCTCGGGATCCAGGTGACGGTCCCAGAAAGAGCACCCCTAGGTTGGACGCGGGGGGAGAAGTAGTGGCGGAAAAGCACCATGCTGGGCACCACTCCGGCGAAACCCTCGCAAAGATGGGTGAAATACGCCAGATACGCCATGACATTCGGCGTAAGATCCAGCAGGTCAAAGCCAAAAGTGCGCATGATATCATTGAAGAAGTCGTAAAAAGGGGGGCAAAGCCCGCAGAAGAAGAAGTCGATGAAGAATTGGTATCGTTTCTGCCCGCCCTTCTTGCAATCTGCGGGGAGGGCACGCGTGGCGGGGTGCGCTGACATCGACGCCCCCCACAGCGGCTTGTAGTAGTCCCTGAGCTCGAGGGCGTCGACGGACGACGGGACGAAGTAGGCGGCCTGCGCCTCCCGTGCCGCCGCCTTGCTCTCCGGCGTCTCCTTCTCCCTCGTATCCTCGACCACGCCTTTGCCCCTGCCAGACTTGGGCGCCATGGCGGTTGGGAAGAAAGCGAGAAGCTGGGGGCGGTGGCAAACGCAGCACCAGCGAGCAAGATCTTGGGGAGGAAGAAGATGGGGACGGTGATGGCGATATTGGGGGAAGCACAGGGGGTAAATGAGCCGCGCGCCCGCGGTTATTCCTTTTTAGGGGGAAGGCGCGGGGCACCTCTTTGCCCATTCATTGCAACATGATGCATGCCTGCTGCGACTGCCCCACGCATGCCCCACGTCATGCATGACCCCCACATCGCGCGTTCTACGGTCATCGTGGGGAAGCGCGGTGGACGGAAAGTTACCGCGTTAAAAAAACTGCCCCGCCTGCCGCGCACCATTCTGGGCCTGGCCCAACAACGTCTCGCGCTTATGTGTGTCCCAGGCCCGGGGGCTCCCGTTAGTGTAACAAAATAGGGGCACTCTTTTTGTACCCCTTATTTGTGCACGGGCAGTCAAAGCCGCGCCCACGGCCACACTTGAGCAGGGCAGAGACAGGAAATCAAAGCAACGGGACGGCCGAAGCAACGCCAAGATAGAAGCATAAAGAGCAAGAAGGAGAAATGGTTTCCCCGGCAAGGCCCTTGCCGGGGCAGCCCCCACGGCCCCGGCAAGGCCCTTGCCGGGGCAGCCTACCTGACGCCAGCAGGGCGCGCCACCCTTGCGCCCCAGTTTCTCCAAACGGCACCGACCACGTTGGAACATATGCTCGGGAGGCGCCTCCATGGTGGCATGCAGATCTTTGTGAAGACAAGGAACACTTCAAATCAGAAGAGTAGAAGACGACGAACCTCGACGAGATCCTCGCCGAGGAAACCCACAAGACCCCCAGGAAGATCCTTGTCGGGGACGACCGCAACGCCGTGGAAAGACCCTTACCGGGTCCCTGGCAAGGCCCTTGCCGAGAACATCTGCGAAGCCACGGCCGGGCCCGCACTCACCAGGTTTCTGCCACGGCTCCCATGCAGCTGCCAGCCCACTAGCTGGGCAAGCACCTACGTGTCGGCACAAGGCTTCTCAAGCAACTCAGCACATGCCTACATGGTGGCATGCAAATCTTCGTGAAGGCCCTACCACCGTGCCACCTCAGCAGCCTGCCAGCCTACATGGCGCTGACCGCCTCGCTGGCCCAGGCGCGTGTCGAAGCAGGGCAAAGTGGCAGTAAAGTGGAGGGGACACGTCAGGGGCGCATTAAATGCACTTTGTCCCGTAATGGCAAGGGATAGGCTTAATCACAGTACCCCGATGCCACCTCCTGTGTGCCACTGTGGCAATCCCCTTGCTTATAGAAGGACGCCTGAGGCATCCAGGAGAAGGACCCAGACTTTTGGATAAGTTACGCCCATTGTAGCCAGTTCAAGAACCTCAAGAACACAAATACACACATCAAAGCAGGACTAGGGTTTTACGCATCCATGCGGCCCGAACCTGGGTAAACGACCCGCGTGCTTGAACTGACTGCTGATCCTGCTCTACTCACCACCCAGTGCCCCGCAACCCTAGTAGGGATTCTTGTGATCCCATAGGTGTCGTTTCCCACCTATAGTGACGAAAATGATTCCCGAGCTCTTCGCGATGCTAAAATCAGTGGAGGTAGAAATCAAGAAAGAGCATCAAGAGTTGATGGTTAACAAGACCACCAGTTTCAAGAAAAAGGACAAGGGAAAGAAAGGGCACTTCAAGAAGACTGGCAAGCAAGTTTCCGCTCCCGTGAAGAAGCCTAAAGCTGGTCCAAGTCGGAAATTGGGTGCTTCTACTATAAGCGAAATGGTCACTAGAAGCGGAACTGCCCCGAGTACTTGGCAGATAAGAAGGATGGCAAACTGAATAAAGGTATATTTGATATACATGTTATTGATGTGTTCCTTACTAGTGCTCGTAGTAGCGCCTTGTGATGTCTACTACGCAACCTTCTTCTTGTAGACGTTGTTGGGCCTCCAAGTGCAGAGGTTTGTAGGACAGTAGCAAATTTCCCTCAAGTGGATGACCTAAGGTTAATCAATCTGTGGGAGGCGTAGGATGAAGATGGTCTCTCTCAAACAACCCTGCAACCACATAACAAAGAGTCTCTTGTGTCCCCAACACACCCAATACAATGGTAAATTGTATAGGTGCAGTAGTTTGGCGAAGAGATGGTGATACAAGTGCAATATGGATGGTAGATATAGGTTGTTGTAATCTAAAAATATAAAACAGCAAGGTAACAAGTGGTAAAAGTGAGCGTAAACGGTATTGCAATGCTTCGAAACAAGTCCTAGGGTTCATACTTTAAATAGTGCAAGTTCTCTCAATAATAATAACATAATTGGATCATATAACAATCCCTCAACGTGCAGCAAAGAGTCACTCCGAAGTCACTAATAGCGGAGAACAAACGAAGAGATTATTGTAGGGTACGAAACCACCTCAAAGTTATTCTTTCCGATCAATCCATTGGGCTATTCCTATAAGTGTCAAAAACAGCCCTAGAGTTCGTAGTAAAATAACACCTTAAGACACAAATCAACCAAAACCATAATATCACCTAGATACTCCAATGTCACCTCAAGTATCTATGGGTATGATTATACGATATGCATCACACAATCTCAGATTCATCTATTCAACCAACACAAAGAACTTCAAAGGGTGCCCCAAAGTTTCTACCGGAGAGTCAAGACGAAAACGTGTGCCAACCCCTATGCATAGATTCCCAAGGTCACGGAACCCGCAAGAGTATCACCAAAACATACATCAAGTGAATCAATAGAATACCCCATTGTCACCACGGGTATCCCACACAAGACATAAATCAAGTGTTCTCAAATCCTTAAAGACTCAATCCGATAAGATAACTTCAAAGGGAAAACTCAATCCATTACAAGAAGATAGAGGGGGAGAAACATCATAAGATCCAACTATAATAGCAAAGCTCACGATACATCAAGATCGTGCCATATCAAGAACACGAGAGAGAGAGAGAGAGAGAGAGAGAGAGAGAGAGAGATCAAACACATAGCTACTGGTACATACCCTCAGCCCCGAGGGTGAACTACTCCCTCCTCATCATGGAGAGCGTTGGGATGATGAAGATGGCCACCAGTGATGATTCCCCCTCCAGCAGGGTGCCGGAACAGGGTCCCGATTGGTTTTTGGTGGCTACAGAGGCTTGCGGTGGTGGAACTCCTGATCTAGATTATTTTCTGGAGGTTTGAGGGATTTATAGGAGAGGTTGGCAGCGAGAACAAGTCAGGGGGGCCCACGGAGAGTCCACGAGGCATAGGGCGTGCCCCAGGGGGTTGGGCGCGCCTGAGGGAGTCCTAGATTAGGGGGTCCTCAAACAGCCAGACTATATGCTTATGCCGGATTGATGGACTATGAAGATACAAGATTGAAAACTTCGTCCCGTGTCCGAGTGGGACTCTCCTTTGCGTGGAAAGCAAGCTTGGCAATTCGGATACGTAGATTCCCTTCTCTGTAACCGACTCTGTGTAACCCTAGCCCCCTCTGGTGTCTATATAAATCGGAGGGTTTAGTCCGTGGGACAAAAACAATCAGAATCATAGGCTAGCTTCTAGGGTTTAGCCTCTACGATCTCGTGGTAGATCAACTCTTGTAATACTCATATCATCAACATCAATCAAGTAGGAAGTAGGGTATTACCTCCATAGAGAGGGCCCGAACCTGGGTAAACATCGTGTCCCCCGCCTCCTGTTACCATTAGCCTTAGACGCACAGTTTGGGACCCCCTACCTGAGATCCGCTGGTTTTGACACCGATATTGGTGCTTTCATTGAGAGTTCCACTATGTCGTCACCATTAGGCTTGATAGCTCCTTCTATCATCTACAACGACGTGGTCTAGGGTGAGGTTTTCCTCCCCGGACAGACGTTCGTATTCGGCGGCTTTGCACTGTGGGCCAACTCGCTTGGCCATCTGGAGCAGATTGATAGCTACGCCCTGGCCATCAGGTCAGGTTTGGAAGCCTGAACTACACTGCCAACATCCGCGGAGACTTGATCTTCGACGGATTCGAGCCCATGACAAGTACACCCTGCATCGACGATGAGCATGACCTAGATCTATCGTCGGACGGTGTTCAGGAGATCTCACCGCCCTGACTTTAGATCCAGTGCAGATCATGCCATCCGAGGATGGGAGGATGGACCCCACCACAGAAGCCGCACACTCAACAGCGATAGAGCCGAACACAGATTTCACTTCCAATGAGGTATGTGTCATCGGACCCTCGGACTCATTTCCGGCCATAGGCTCCGAGCCGCGCGTATCAGCACCCATCGTATCTAACTTGGTACCGATCTTGGAGTTCAGCTCCGCGGACATCTTTCAGCACTCGCCCTTGGGCGACATGCTAAACTCATTAAATTCTCTCTCCTTGTCAGGAGACTCTTGGCCGAACTATGTCTGGCTTGAGTGGGAAGCGGATGACGAAGGAATTCGTTACCCACCCACCACCCACTTAATAGCCACTATCAACGACTTAACCAACATTCTTGATTTCGACTCCGAAGACATGACGGTATGGACAACGATGCCGGAGAAGAACAGGAACTAGCGCCCACAGGGCGCTGGACAGCCACCTCATCGTACGACATATATATGGTGGCCACACCTAGAAGAAACAATGGCGAGGACCAAAAGGATGCAACGGAGGATAATCCTCTTGAGAAGCAGCCAAAGCACCGACATCAGCGGCGCCGCTCTAAACCATGCCAGGGTAGAAACAACGATACCGGCACAAGAGATAATAGCACTCCGGATGATGCCGAAGACGAAAACAATCCCGCCCAGCCAAGCTTCGAACAGGCCGGACGGGAGGACGGGCAAGCTAGCCCCGATGAACAGGCAATGAATGAAGAATCGGAGGATGACAATTACATGCCCCTCTCCGAAGATGAGGTGAGCCTCAGCGACGAATAATTTACCGTGCCTGAGGATCCCGTCAAGCAGGAGCGCTTCAAGCGCCGGCTTATAGCCACTGCAAAGAGCCTGGAGAAAAAAACAGCAGCAGCTTGAAGCTGATCAAGATCTTCTCACTGATAGATGGACTGAGGTCCTGGTGGCCGAGGAATACGGACTCGAAAGCCCAACCAAAAGTTACCCGAGGCGCAGGTTGTTACCTCAATTCGAGGGCGAGGCACTAGAGCCTATACTACCAGCGCAGGATGCGGCTGACCAACCACCTCGTGGCCGAGACAAAGCGGCGTATCAGTCCAAACACCAGCCCGCACCCCGTCGCCGAACAAATAGAAACACGAAGGCCCGGGGCTACACGCATGACCTGCAAGACGAATTGCAAAACAAAGCAGGACAGTCAAGATCGATCTACGGATCGCGGGGGCGCGCCCCAACACATGACGATGACCGCCATGCAGGATATACTAAATACAAATCCGTCTGGGCCGAATACAGCAGATCAGATTCATCCGAACTGTGTCGCGATGTAGCCCGGCATAGAGGCGCTGCACACCCCCTATGCTTCACTGGCGAAGTAATGGAGCATGAATTCCCAGAAGGGTTTAAACCCGTAAATATCGAACCATATGATGGGACAACAGACCCCGCGGTATGGATTGAAGATTTCCTTCTCCACATTCACATGGCTCACGACGATGATCTCCATGCTATCAAGTACCTCCCACTAAAACTCAAGGGACCAGCTCGGCATTGGCTGAATAATCTGCCGGGAAACTCCATTTGTAGTTGGGAGAACCTGGAAGACGCATTCCTTGAAAACTTTCAGGGCACTTATGTGCGACCACCGGACGCTGATGACTTAAGTCACATAACCCAACAGCCCGGAGAGTCAACCAGGAAATTTTGGGCTCGGTTCTTAACTAAAAAGAACCAAATCGTCGACTGTCCGGATGACGAAGCCCTAGCGGCCTTTAAGCACAACATCCATGATGAGTGGCTCGCCCGACACCTCGGCCAAGAGAATCCGAAGTCCATGGCAGCCCTTACGACACTCATGACCCGCTTTTGTGCGGGCGAGGATAGCTGGTTGGCTCGTAGCAACAACACATCAATAGATCCTGGCACTTCAAACGCCAGAGATACCAACGGCAAGGCCCGGCACAACAGACACAAGCATTGCAATAATGGCGATAATGCCGAAGACACGGCCGTCAATGCCAGATTCAGTGGCTCCAAATCCGGTCAATGGAAAAAGCCATTTAAAAGAAACAATCCGGGCCCATCCAGTCTGGACCGCATAGTCGATCGTCCATGTCAAATCCACGGCACCACCGATAAACCAGCTAACCACACTAATAGAGAATGTTGGGTATTTAAACAGGCCGGCAAACTAAATGCCAAAAACAAGGAAAACGGGTCACATAGTGATGACGACGAGGAGCCCCGGCCACCGAACACAGGGGGACAGAAGAAATTTCCCCCCAAGTCAAAACGGTAAATATGATATACGCCACCTATATTACCAAGCGGGAGCGGAAGCGCACTAAGGGACGTCTACGCGATGGAGCCAGTCGCCCCAAAGTTCAACCCATGGTCTTCCTATCCGATCACCTTTGATCGTAGGGACCATCCGACCAGTATTCGTCATGGCGGCTCAGCCGCCCTGGTCCTTGACCCTATTATTGACGGAATCCACCTTACACGAGTCCTCATGGACGGTGGTAGCAGCCTGAACCTGCTTTATCAGGATACAGTGCGCAAAATGGGCAACGATCCCTCAAGGATTAAACCCACCAAAACCACCTTCAAAGGGTGTCATACCAGGTGTAGAGGCCTGTTGTACAGGCTTAATCACACTGGAAGTAGTCTTCGATTCAGGACAACTTCCGAAGCGAGGAGTTAATCTTCTATATCGTCCCCTTCCGCAGTGGTTATCATGCACTGCTTTGACGAACCACATTCGCTCGATTCAATGCGGTGCCACACTATGCCTACCTCAAGCTCAAGATGCCCGGACCTTGCGGTGTTATAACAGTCAATGGAAATAGAGAGCGCTCCCTCCGTACGGAGGAGCACACCGCGGCCCTTGCAGCAGAAGTACAGAGCAGCCTCCTTAGGCAGATCCTCAATTCGGCAATAAAACCCCCGGACACCATCAAGCGAGTCCGAACTACTCTGCAACAGGATCGTCCGGCCCGTCCAGAGCTCGTCTAGCAATTTGGCCTCCGTCCTAGTCCCAATCAAGCGGCAAAATCCGTGCCGCGCGTACATAATTACGCACTTAAAATACCATGGGCATAGGCGGAGGCACAGCTAGACCGCGGTCCACAATGCGGCTCAACCGCCCCGGGATCCGCATACCTTCCAATTTTTCTTTCTTTCATGTTCCTCTCTTCTTGAGGCTCTTCCGATAACCTGATCATCGGACCCATCACGGGACGGATACACCATGGAAGCAAGGAGCTTTGACGTACAAGGGAATCCCCAGGTGGTCTCTGCTAATGTCGGTGCGAGGACGACACCTATGGGATCACGAGAATCCCTACTACGGTTGCGAGGCGCAGGGTAGTGAGAAGGGTGGATCAAACAGGTAGCACATGGATTCTTTATCTAGGTTCGGGCCACGAGGATGCGTAAAACCCTACTCCTTCTTTGGTGATTTGTTTATCTGTGTTTCTGAGCTAGCGATGGGGCGTGAAGAGCTCCAAAAAGTCGAATCCCTCTCCTGGTCGCCCGGGGCCTCCTTTTATAGGGAAAGGGGCCGCCACAGTGGCACACACAAGGTGGAAAGGGCACAGTGATACGAGTTTATCCCTCGCATTACGTGACAAGGCGCATTTAATGCGTCGTGCTTAGGTGTCCCTACTTTATCAGGGGCGGGGGAGAGCCCAGTCTTGTCCGTCGCCGAGCGCGTCGACACGCGCCCTGGCCAGCGGTGCCTGTGGTGCCATGTAGGCAGGCAGGTAGCTGAGGTGGCGCAGCGGTGGGCCTCCACGAAGATCTGCTTGCCGCCACACAGGTGCTTGCCCAACTGGTTGGGTCAGCAGCCGCATGCGAATGGCGGTGGAGGTTTGGAATTGGCGTGGGCCTGACGGTGGCCCTACAGGTGCCTTTAGCAAGGGCCTCGCCGTAGCCCCGACAAGAGTCTTGTCGGGGCCCCGGCGAGGGTCTTTCCATGGCACCCGCTATCATCCCCGGCAAGGCTCCTACCGGGGGTCTTGTGGTCCTCCTTGGCTGGGATCCCGCCAGGGGTCGTCATCTTCTATAGTGTGAATTTGATCTTGAATGTCTTCACAAAGATCTGCATGCCACCACGGGGATGTCTCCTGAATCCTTGCCCCATGGGGGCAGTGGACTCAAGGCTGATTTGCTCCGTAGGTGTGGGGCGAGCTGCCACGGCAAGGGCCTTGCCGGGTTTGCTAAAACCACCCCCCGGCAAGGATCTTGCCGGGGGAGTCCGCTTCGTCCCCTTTGCTCTTTGTGGTCTTGGTCTTGGCGTCGTTCTGCTCTTTCCAAGCCTCGGTCTTACCTTGGCTTAGCTCCCTTGCCATGCTTGGCGTGGTGGCGTCCGTGGCTCGAACTGCCCGTGCACAATTATAGGGGTACGAAAAGTGTACCCCTCTTTTTGTACACCGACATGAGCCCCTGGGCCTGGTCCACATGTGAGCGTAATCGCGTCGTTGGGCTAGTCCCAAAAACGGTGCGCGGGCAGGTGGGGTAGTTTTTATCGCGGTAAGTCCCTTCCCGCGCCGCGCTTCCCACACCTCCCGCGCGTGGCTCGGCGTGGGGAGGCGTGTGTGACATGGGCGGCATGCGTGGGGCTGAGCCCTGCGTGCATGCGTCACGTCGCAGTTAATGTGAAAGGAGGCGGCCCGTGTCTTCCCCCATAAGAAGGAATAACCGTGGGCACGCTGCTCACTTTCTCCTCTTCCCTCGATCCTTTTCCGATCTCAGAGTCACTGTTTCCTCCCTTCCTTCTCTCCTAAGCTTTCGCTGCCGCCCGCCATTGCTGTTTCACCACCCCTCTTCCTCAATCCTCTAGATTTCTTGGCCGCCATGGCACCCAAATCCGCCAAGGGTAGGGGAGTAGCCAAGAGCTCTGGGACCATGGAGCCACCAGAGAGTGCGCTGTCGGGGGACCGGACGAAGTCCGCCTTCTTTCTCCCCTCATCCATTGGTGTTCATGAGCTCCGGGCCTCCTTCAAGCCCTTATGGGGAGTGAAGACGGGGGGAGATAATTCGGGGCATCCGGCAACGCGCGTCGTCCCTATCGCTTGCGCCGATCCTGCTCCAAATTGGTATCCCTTTTTTGTTGATTACTTTTCCTGCGGGCTATGCCCCCCTTTTTCCGATTTCTTCTGCGACATTATGCACACCTTCGGTTTTTGTCTCTTGGACTTTACTCCGAATGCGGTGGCCTGCCTGGCCCTCTTTGCACATCTTTGCGAGGGTTTTGCCGGAGTGCAGCCCAACACGGCGCTCTTCCACCATTATTTCTCCCCTCGAATCCAGCCCGGAGGCGCCGTCTCCGGATGCATCGCCTGGATCCCAAGATCCAAAGGGGCGTACCCGAAGGGAGCCATGAAGGAGAGGTGGGATGAATGGCGTAGCCGATGGTGCTGGATTGAAGAAGAAGACCCGCCGAAATTCTGCAAAGTCCGTCGAGTGCCACCGGTTCGCGGCAGCAATTGGGGTGATGTTGATGCCGCTGACGAGAGGCTGACTGCCGCCACCACCAGGATCCTTCGGCTGACCCGGGCCGGGCTCACTCTGGAGATGATCGGGGCGGACTTCATTCACCGCCGGATCGCCCCGTTGCATAATAAGAGGAGGCCGGCCTGGCTTTTTACAAACACGGCCGATATTATGCGGCTCCGCCCTGGCCTCGATCACAATTTCACGGTAATGGCGCATGCCCATTTCTGTCAGCGGATTTTCCAGCTTGGAGTGGGTTGCGACGGCGAGGTCGAACGGACCGGAAAGGCCGCCAGAGCTGCCGTGAAGGTCGGCAAGGCCGTCAGGGGGTCGTTCTTCCAGCTGTCGGTGGGGGTGGTCCCGTTGTGCAATAATTCACGTCGGTCCGAAATCATCGCTATGATGCCGGACTGCAACGCACACGGCCCTGTCCCGAGCTGGAGGGAGCCGACGGACGTAGATGTGCAGGAATTCTTTGACTCCTTGTCCGAAGTATACGTCGATGCCGACGCCAAGCGGCGGCTGGTCATGGACACCACCCAGGCAGAGCTGGACTACATCGCCATCAGGGCGAGGGAGGCACAGCTTGCCACGAAGGCTGGCAGCACCGGGGGCGTGGAAGACAAGGTCGCGACGGCTGCGGAGGAGGAGCAGCTCACCCTGTGGGTGGTGGCCACCGGGGAGGTCAGCAGCGCCGATGCTGGAGCTCTGCTTGTCGAGGATGCGGCCGACGAGTTGTCGGAGGAGGAGGACATGGCGGCGGGCTCGACACCGACCAGGGGAAGAGGGCGAGTCCTGCGGCGAGCTGGCTCTGGTGAGCCGGTTCGGCCTGGTAGGACTGTGCAGTCTCAATTGACCCTGGAGGGGTCCGGGCGCCACACGAGGGCCATGGCAGCGAAGGGGCTGACGAAGGCTGCTGAGAAGAAAAAGGCGACGGCCCCTTCCTCATCTGGGTGCACACGAACCCCGCCGCCTTCTTCGCCTTCTCCGGTAGGCGTCGACTCGGATGATGATGTGGAGCTCCCTTTTGACCTCGGGCCTCTCAGCCCGGAGAGGAAAAGGAAACTGGCGGACGAGAAGGAGACAGAGGACGAGTAAGTACTCTGTTCCTCACTTTCATTTCCACCTCCCCATACCGACTCGCTTGTCTTGATCTATTTCTGCTTTTGCAGGGAGATAGAGACTTTGGCCCAGAGGGTGAAGAGGGCGAGGACCCTAGCGAGCAGTTAGCCCCTGGCTGGGGCGTCAGGGACACCGCTGGTGGTGCTGAGCAGCCCGGACAGCAGCCCCAGGCGTAGCCCCCGGCGTAAGCCCATCACTCTCTTCTTACTCGACATGTGATAGGTGCTCGATGCCATGACGCTGATCTTGCCGGGTTTGCAGGAGGGGAGCGGCAGCAGGAGGAGCCGCAGAGGGCTACTCCCAACACACCACCCCCGTCAACTACGCCGCCGCGAGGGGCGTCCCCGGCAAGGGCACCAGACGCGGAGCCCGCACCCATGGAGGAGGAGGAGAACTTGGGCGCTGGTGATCCTGTCGCTGCGCTGGATGCTGGCAGGGAGGGGACCTCTGCTCCACAGTCCGGCACCGATGAGTCATCCGCGCTTCATCTCTGTTTCCCCTTTATCCTTTTCTTGGCTTCATCGCCCTCATTGTTGCCCAGGTCCTCCCTCCTTAGACTTGTTGGACGCGGACACTGTTGTTGGGGGCACTGCTGAGGAAGCTGCGACGGGGGCCAGCAGGATTGCCGCCGAGCAGGCCGCCAAGGGTGCCGCCGAGGACGCCGCTGCCGAAGCTGCCGATGCGTCTGGTGGGGCCCCTGCCAAGGACGCCAGTAGTGGGCCTGCCGGTGAGGTCGGCAAGGCCTCTGCTGAGGAGGCGGTGGCGGGTGACCAGCCTCCCTCTTCCTCAACCTCGGGCCCCGGCAAATATCTGAAGGTGGGCAACGGTCTTTTCGTCCACCTCCCGGGGGCGTCAAGCCGAGCGCCCGCCGAGGGGGAGGCTTTTTACGGCGAAGTGCTTGCCCCACCGGGCTTGAGGTGGTTGATGAGCCGAGCGTTGGCGGTGATGGTTCCACAGAAGAGCAGCTTTTCCGCGCCATGGGGGACGACCTCCGGAAGCTCCAAGCGCTCTATCGTGCCCGCCTGGACAAGGTCAAGTCCAGGATGGCGGCGGTGGACAACACGGAGGTGGACTTCAAGGCGCGCGCTGCTGAGACGCAGACCTGGTTCCACCAGACTCGCGAGGAGCAGAGGGCCTTTCAGGAGGAATTGGCCAAGCGCGATGTGGAGCTTACCATGAAAATGGCCGACATTGAGAAGGCCCAGGAGAAGGTGGCGAACCTAGCTGCCGCAGCCGAAGCCGCTCGAAACCAGCATCAAGCCGCCCTGGATTCCCAAGAGGAGGGCCTCTCCGCGCATGAGGCGAAGCTTATCGCAACGCTCCGCGGCAAGGACGAGGAGCTCAAGGCCCTTGTCGTGCATCGGACCCGTGAGCTAGAGCAGAGGCACAAGGAGGCACTTTATGTCCAAGCTCTGGCCCACGCCGGCAAGGTGAAGGAGCTGGAAGCAGGGCGGGATGAACTGAAGGAGCAGGCCCTCGGGCTGTCCGGCGAGAAGGACATGCTCAACCGCGCCCTGGTCGAGGCGCATGGAGAGGTCATCAGTAGGACTGGGGAGCTCTCTGACGCGCGGAACTCCGTCAGAGACCTCAAGCTGAAGCTAGAGGGCCTCGAGAAGATGCTGTCGGAGAGCAGGGCTCGGGAGGAGACCCTAACCAGGAGCCTCGAGGAGGAGAAGCAGCTGCGGGCAAACGAGGCCGCCTCCTACCAGGAATATGTGGTGGGCGAGAACAGGTGGATCAGCCATCTGGAGGTCGTCGCCGGCAGGGTCACCTTGCAATTGGCCACCATGGGGATGCCAAACGTGAGGTACACCCCCGAGCACGGCAGGACCGTCAACACCAAGCTGACCCAGTTCTTCGAGGGCGTCCTTGGAGCCTTGGGCTATCTTCATTCCAACAGAATGGCCACGCTGGCCGAAGAGGCCCGGCGACTTTGCTGGAGGGTCGTGACCAAGGTCCTCACCAAGGTGGCGCACTGGAATCCCAACCTCGACTTCGCGGCCTCGATGAAGAGCTTGCCGGATGGCGTTGACCTCACGGTGCTCAAGGAGCACATCAAGCCCATCACTGACGGCATCGACGAAATCAAGAGGGTGGAAGGCCAGCACCGGGATTAAGCATCCCGTTCCTCTTCGCCGCTGCGGGTTCCCGATCAAGACAGGTTTTATCTTTAGTTAGAACCTCAGCTATGACGTGATGTAATATAACTTTAAAATACTCTTAACTTTCATGCATGTTATTCCCCCGTTCAATTCTTCTTTGTATGTACATTCCTCGTCGATCGGATAGGCTTGCCGGCGCAAAAACCCTTAGCGGCGTTTTGGGGACGGATCCCCAAGGCCTGCCGGGTGCACATGCTGCCGGACGAGCCACCTTTCCATTCCAAACGCGGCCGTTCGGACTGTCGAGCTTGACTCGAATCAGAACCGAGGGCGTTGTTGGTCGTGGAAGGTTACTCTGCCACTCCCGACGCAGCCACTTGAGCTGTCGAGCGGGCTCGAAACAGGACAAGGGCGTTGCCGATCGTGGGAGAGCCCCCTGGCATACAGGTTTCCCATACAAAGACGTGACATCTCTGGGGGAAAATAACATCAAATAAGAAGGGTTGTACGAAAAAGGGTTCAGTGCAACTTATCTTCCGTCTGCCGTCGCTCGAGCGTAGATCTCCTGGCCTCCTTTCCCCTCCCAGGGTCACGAAGGCGAAGGAGCGTCGAGCTAACTGCTAGGGCCGATTCTCACAACTGCGCCCCCTACCTGGCGCGCCAAAGATGTCGGTGCGAGGACGACACCTATGGGATCACGAGAATCCCTACTACGGTTGCGAGGCGCGGGGTTGTGAGAAGGGCGGATCAATTAGGTAGCACACGGATTATTTATCCAGGTTCGGGCCGCGAGGATGCGTAAAACCCTACTCCTGCTTTGGTGATTTGTTTATCTGTGTTTCTGAGCTAGCGATGGGGCGTGAAGAGCTCCAAAAAGTCGAATCCCTCTCATGGTCGCCCGGGGCCTCCTTTTATAGGGAAAGGGGCCGCCAGAGTGGCACACAGGAGGTGGAAAGGGCACAGTGATACGAGTTTATCCCTCGCATTACGTTACAAGGCGCATCTAACGCGTCGTGCTTAGGTGTCCCTACTTTATCGGGGGCGGGGGAGAGCTCAGTCTTGTCCGTCGCCGATCGCGTCGATACGCGCCCTGGCCAGCGGTGCCTGTGGTGCCATGTAGGCAGGCAGGTAGCTGAGGTGGCGCAGCGGTGGGCCTCCACGAAGATCTGCTTGCCGCCACGCAGGTGCTTGCCCAACTGGTTGGGTCAGTAGCCGCATGCGAACGGCGGTGGAGGTTTGGAATTGGCGTGGGCCTGACGGTGGCCCTACGGGTGCCTTTAGCAAGGGCCTCGCTGTAGCCCCGGCAAGAGTCTTGCCGGGGCCCCGGCGAGGGTCTTGCCGTGGCGCCTGCTATCATCCCCGGCAAGGCTCCTGCCGGGGGTCTTGTGGTCCTCCTTGGCTGGGATCCCGCCAGGGGTCGTCATCTTCTATAGTGTGAATTTGATCTTGAATGTCTTCACAAAGATCTGCATGCCACCACAGGGATGTCTCCCGAATCCTTGCCCCATGGGGGCAGTGGACTCAAGGGTGATTCGCTCCGTAGGTGTGGGGCAAGCTGCCACGGCAAGGGCCTTGCCGGGTTTGCTAAAACCACCCCCCGGCAAGGATCTTGCTGGGGGAGTCCGCTTCGTCCCCTTTGCTCTTTGTGGTCTTGGTCTTGGCGTCGTTCTGCTCTTTCCGAGCCTCGGTCTTACCTTGGCTTACCTCCCTTGCCTTGCTTGGCGTGGTGGCGTCCGTGGCTCGAATTACCCGTGCACAGTTATAGGGGTACGAAAAGTGTACCCCTCTTTTTGTACACCGACAGCTAAACATCGCTATACATGTTTTACATACCTACATGCATCTCACTCTTGGTTAGGGCATGTCAAATAGCCCTATTTGCTTATCGCACTACTTGTATACATACGCCTTGATGTATTACTCAAATAACAATGGAAAATAATTTGCAGCGTCAGCTTATTACTTCGTTTTTTCCCTTGACTATTTATTTATTACAAATTGCACCCATACATTCTGGTACGTTCAGTTCGCCAGGGGCTTTAGTGTACCCCATAACACGGCAAGAAAGTCCGAACACTTTTGACAGTGCGGCACCCCGAACTTATAGCATTGTATGCATCAGCTCCGAATCATGTCTTTGGTCAATAGTTGGGTTGCCCGGCTCCTGTGCTTTCTATCCTACGTTCCACTATATCGGCTAGGGTAGTAAAGGGAGAACTACTGCGATTGTGTCCCGGTTCTTCCGGAGGAGCACCTTAGTAGAGAAAGCCGAAAATTGACTGTCATGATGCGGCGAGAGCTGGTCACAGTTCGAGAGGTTTCAAATCCTTAAAGATTTTTTCTGCTTTATGCGAGGAATCGGTCTTTGTCCGATCTAGGCGTGTATAGCACCCCAAGTTCGGCCTTTCGAATACCAGGGGCTACAGCAAAATTTAAAATTATAGAACTTCTATGGCTAAGTGAGGGTGATAAAGTTGTATAGTCCGATTGCCTTGTTCGTTGCGCTAGACACCTCCTTAAAGGACCAAAAACCTGGATAAAGAGTGTCTAGATTTATCCCGAACATCCCTGTACTAGTTACATGGGGGCAGAAGCCGAGGACTGGCCAACTCTCAGATTTTATAAACAGCCGCACAGGTGGTAAAATTTTAAATCAACAAGGATTATATTATGCAAATGAACTTGTTTCATATTACAGGATAACATGAATGCATTCATTCAAAGATTACATCCTTTGTACATTGCTCCGTCATAAGGCGGGATCCCTTCAGGACACTGTCATAATATTTTTTGGGTCAGCGGTGCTCCTTGCCCTTCGGTGGCCCCTCGGTCATCAGCACCGTGGTGTCCATCTTTGCCCAATGCATCTTTGCACGGGCAAAGGACGTCCGCGCACATTCAATGCCAACTGATCGCTTTATGACTTGAAGTCGTGGGCAGGCACTCACAAGCCGCTTCACGAGTTCGAAGTAGCTGTTGGGCATAGGCTCGGCTGGCCATAGCCGGACTATGAGGTCCTTCATGGCCAGTTCGGTTGCCTTGTGTCGCTCGACCAGTTGCTTCAGCTGGTCGCTCAAGGGCATCGGATGTTCTGTCCCAAGATATTGAGACCAGAACACCTTCTCCATTGAGCTCCCTTATTCGGCTCGTTAGAACTCTGCGGCATCTGATATGCTATGCGGCAGATCCGCAAACGCTCCTGGAGAACTCCAAATTCGATAAGTAAAAATAATGTCCCCTTCACATGCTTGCTTTGCATAACAAATGCCTTACCTGCCGCAATCTTCTTGGCCGCCTGGATCTCCTGGAGGGCCTTCTGGGCTTCAGCTCTGGCGTCTTGTGCGCTCTGGAGGGCCTTGGCAAGCTCGAACTCTTGAGTCTTAGAGTCATGCTCCAAGGACTCGTACTTCTGGACGAAATCCTGGAGCTCTTGCTGGTCCTCGCTGACCCAGGCCTCTTGCTTCTCGCACGCGGCATGTTCCTTGGCCGCTTTGTCTTCGGCCTTGGCCAGCACCTTCTTAAGGGCCGCCACTTCGGTCGTGGCCCCTATAAAAGTTCATGATGCCTTTATCAGTAGAAACCATTTAACCTTCGTAAGTATACAGGCAGGGTATTACGTACCTTGACTTTCCTCCAGCTCACGAGGATGAGCTCTCCCTCGGTCCGCTCCAGGTCCTGCTTTAGTCCAGAGAACTCCGCAGTACGAGAGGCAGCGGCCAGCAGCGAAGCCTGCGAATTTACATTGACATCTTATGTTAGACTCCTACGAATATTATTTGATCCTCTGTTCGGCTTTTCTTTCTGAACACCAAACAGAGCATGAGGGGCAACTGTCTACACTGTGATATTCTCTCACAATTTTATTTCTTACCACAAAGCTTGTTAGAAGGCTAGCGCAGGCTTCGGTCAATCCGCTTTTGGCGGACCTGGCCTTCTCAATCACTGTACTCATAAGAGTACGGTGTTCTTCATCAATGGAAGCGCCGCGAAGTGTTTCCAGCAAGCTGTCCGGTTCCTCTGGATGGATAGAGGTCATCGGTATAGCCGGCTCGCCCTCCTTAGGGAGAGGCTACCTGCCTGAATCCGGAACCACTTGGGTTTCCTAATCCGTATTCGGCTGGGGGGCCAAACTGGCTGTGGCCCCCATTATCATAGTTTGTGGGGGTCTTTCCCCCCATGTGTCCGACAACTGGGGTTTCGCCTGGAGGCGTCTCCGGAGCTGTCTCCCCTTGGCCTAGTATCTTTCGAGACAACACCTCGGTGTCGTCTGCGGCCTCGGGGGTGGAGGTTGTCGGAAGAGACTCGTTGTTCATCGCCAACGGGTCCAGTGATCCCTCTGAAGAGGAGGATATCTCGATGTTTGATTTGGCCGGACTGCAGATGCACGTCTGGCATGTTAAGAAGCGATAAAGCAAACATACCGGAAATACTATTGTGTCCGGATACTTACGACTTAGCCAGGGGCTTGACCCTGGGTTCCTACTCCTCGCCGCTATTGGTGGCTGCGGTGGAATGGTCCGGAAGGAAGGTTTTTCCCTTCTTGGACGCCTCGGCCTCCCCATGCGTGGCGACCTTCCTCTTCTTTCTCCCCCAGTAGGGGGACGGATTTCCTCCTCCTCCTCCTCGTCTTTGGTGGAGGAGTGTGTCTCGGTGTCTTCAGACGTCATGTCCGGTGTAACCTTGCGCTGGAGACCATCTCTGGTCCCCGCGGCCGTCTTCTTGGCCTTCTTCTCTGGCACCACATAGGGCGCCGGAAACAACATATTCATTAGAAGAGGCGATTCTGGATCTTCAGGTAGCAAAGCCGGACACTTTATCTGCTCCGCTATTGCTACCCATGCCTATAAGATTGGCATGGAGGCTTAGATTCCTCCCGTGGATGTGCTAGTAAAAGGCATATCTTGCAAATATGAAAACTTACCGGATTGGCTCAGCGTTTTGTGCTGAGCCCGCGATTTTCGGTTATGGGTGGAGGTACCTTGTTGGCCTTGAGAGCACCTTCCAGACGTCTTCGTGCGTCATGCCGAAGAGCTCTCTCAGCGTCTGGTGTTCGGTTGGGTCGAACTCGCACAGATTGCAAATCCGTCTCTGACACGGAAGAATCCCACGGAGGAGCATAACTTGGACCACGTTGAAGAGCTTGATTTTCTTGCTTATCATATTTTGGACGCATGTCTGAAGTCCGGTCAGTTCTTTTGCTGAGCCCCAGGCTACGCCCTTCTCTTGCTAGGAGGTGAGCCACATGGGGACGCCAGATCAGAATTCAGGGGTCGCCGCCTAGTTGGCGTTGCGCGGCTCGGTGATGTAGAACAACCCCAATTGCCACCCCTTCATAGTATCCCCAAAGGAGACTTCGAGCCAGCTGACATTGGGCATCTTGCCCACCATGGCGCCTATGCACTCCGCTTGTTGGCCTCTCACCACCTTTGGATTCACATTGAAGGTCTTTAGCATAGGCCGAAGTGAGGTGTGATGCGGAGGAAGGCCTCACACACGACGATAAATGCCGAGATGTTGAGGATGGAGTTGGGGGCCAAATCATGGAAGTCCAGCCTGTAGTAGAACATTAGTCCACGGACAAACGGGTGGAGGGGGAATCCCAGCCCGCGGATGAAGTGGGAGAGGAAAACTACACTTTCCTGGGGTTTCGGGGTAGGGATGATCTGCCCTTCGGCCGGAAGCCGATGCGCGATGTCTTTGGACAAGTATCCGGCCCCCCGAAGCTTCTTGATGTCCTCCTTCTTAACAGAGGAGGCCATCCACTTGCCTCCCGCTCCGGACATGTTCGGGATGTTTTTGCGAAGAAGGTGAAAGCTTGAGCGTTGGAGCTCGAGAATGGATGAGCAGAGGAAGAAGAAGGCATGGGTGAAAAAGGGGGAATCCTTATCTCTTTATAAAGGAGGCAGTCATGTGCCTCCCCACTTGCCCTAGAAACTCGCTTATTCCCCAAGCGCCGTGCTAATGGCGCGGTTGGGTTACCCACGCCCGTATTGATGAGAATCTCGTGATAAGGGGACATGATCTCTGCTTCGACAAGATGTGCCAATAAAACCGCCTCGTAAGATGTGTAGTAGCAGGTTGAGAAAATGGTTCAAATAATGACCGAGCCACGACGTGATGTCACGCTATGGAAAAGTTGTCAGCAGGCTAGACTCGTGGAATATGTTTTGCAGAGCCGGACACAATTCTTGTGTTCAAGATCAACTTTGGAGTATTCGGAGAAGGAACCCCCTTGCAATGCCGAAGACGATCTGCGCGCCGGACTCATTGCCGTTCAAGCCTGGTTCAGGGGCTACTGAGGGAGTCCTGGATGAGGAGGTTCTCGGATAGCCGGACTATATGCTTATGCCGGACTGATGGACTATGAAGATACAAGATTGAAGACTTCGTCCCGTGTCCGGGTGGGACTCTCCTTTGCGTGGAAGGCAAGCTTGGCAATTCAGATATGTAGATTCCCTTCTCTGTAACCGACTCTATGTAACCCTAGCCCCTCTGGTGTCTATATGAACCGGAGGGTTTAGTTCGTAGGACAACAACAATCAGAATCATAGGCTAGCTTCTAGGGTTTAGCCTCTACGATCTCGTGGTAGATCAACTCTTGTAATACTCATATCATCAAGATCAATCAAGCAGGAAGTAGGGTATTACCTCCATAGAGAGGGCCCGAACCTGGGTAAACATCGTGTCCCCTGCCTCCTGTTACCATTAGCCTTAGACGCACAGTTCGGGACCCCCTACCCGAGATCCGCCGGTTTTGACACCGACAGCGCCCTCCACCCTCGTGGGACCCACGAGACTCCCCTCCTGTAACTCTTCGTTCCAGTGTTTTTCATATTTTCCAGAAAAAATCTCCGTTGATTTTCAGCGCATTCCGAGAACTTTTATTTCTGCACAAAAACAACACCACGGTAGTTCTACTAAAAACAACATCAGTCCAGGTTAGTTCTAATGAAATCATACCAAAATCATGTAAAAATATTGTAAACATGGCATGAATACATCAAAAATTATAGATATGTTGGAGACGTATCAAGCATCCCCAAGCTTAATTCCTACTTGTCCTCGAGTAGGTAAATGATAAAAACAGAATTTTTGATGTGGAATGCTACCTAACATATTTATCAATGTAATCTTCTCTATTGTGGCAAGAATATTCAGATCCATAAGATTCAAAACAAAAGTTTAATATTGACATGAAAACAATAATACTTCAAGCATACTAACAAAGCAATCATGTCTTCTCAAAATAACATGGCCAAAGAAAGTTATCCCTACAAAATCTCATAGTCTGGCTATGCTCTATCTTCATCACACAAAATATTTAAATCATGCACAACCCCTGTTTCAGCCAAGCAATTGTTTCATACTTTAGTATTCTCAAACTTTTTCAACTTTCACGCAATACATGAGCGTGAGCCATGGACATAGCACTATAGGTGGAATAGAATAGTGGTGGTGGAGAAGACAAAAAGGAGAAGATAGTCTCACATCAACTAGGCGTATCAACGGGCTATGGAGATGCCCATCAATAGATATCAATGTGAGTGAGTAGGTATTGCCATGAAATAGATGCACTAGAGCTATAAGTGTATGAAAGCTCAAAAAAGAAACTAAGTGGGTGTGCATCCAACTTGCTTGCTCTAGAAGACCAAGGGAATTTTGAGGAAGCCCATCATTGGAATATACAAGACAAGTTCTATAATGAAAAATTCCCACTAGTATATGAAAGTGACAACATAGAAGACTCTCTATCATGAAGATCATGGTGCTACTTTGAAGCACAAGTGTGGTAAAAGGACAGTAGCATTGCTTCTTCTCTCTTTTTCTCTCATTTTTTTGTTTTTTTGTTTTGGGCCTTTCTCATTTTCTTGGCCCTTTTTTTCTTCCCGAGTGTCATCCCGACTTGTGGGGGAATCATAGTCTCCATCATCCTTTCCTCACTGGGACAATGCTCTAATAATGAAAATCATCACACTTTTATTTACTTACAACTCAAGAATTACAACTCGATACTTAGAACAAAATATGACTCTATATGAATGCCTTTGGCGGTGTACCAGGATGTGCAATGAATCAAGAGTGACATGTATGAAAGAATTATGAATGGTGTCTTTGCCACAAATACGGTGTCAACTACATGATCATGCAACGCAATATGACAATGATGAAGCTTGTCATAATGAACGGAATGCTGGAAAGTTGCATGGAAATATATCTTGGAATGGCTATGGAATATGCCATAATAGTTAGGTATGGTGGCTGTTTTGAGGAAGGTATGGTGGGTGAATAGTACTGGCGAAAGTTGCGCAGCACAAGAGAGGGTAGCAATGGTGGAAGGGTGAGAGTGCGTATAATCCATGGACTCAACATTAGTCATAAAGAACTCACATACTTATTGCAAAAATCTACAAGTGATCAAAACAAAGTACTACACGCATGCTCGTATGGTAAGGGTTGGTAGGAGTTAACCATCGCGCAATCCCAACCTCCACTCATAAGGAAGACAATCAATAAATAAATCATGCTCCAACTTCATCACATAACGGTTCACCAAACGTGCATGCTACAGGAATCACAAACTTTAACACAAGTATCTCTAAAATTCACAACTACTCACTAGCATGACTCTAATATCACCATCTTCATATCTCAAAACAATCATAAGGAATCAAACTTCTCTTAGTATTCAATGCACTTTAAATGAAAGTTTTTTTTATTATATCCCTCTTGGATGCCCATCATATTAGGACTACATTCATAACCAAAGCAAATATACCATGCTGTTCTAAAAAAACTCTCAAAATAATATAAGTGAAGCACTGATAGTTCATTAATTTCTTCAAAAATAAAACTACCATCGTGCTCTAAAAAGATATAAGTGAAGCACTAGAGCAAACGACAAACTACTCCAAAAGATATAAGTGAAGATCAATGAGTAGTAGAATAATTATGTAACTATGTAAAGATTCTCTAACATTTAAGAGTTTCAGATCTTTGGATATTATTCAAACATCAAGCAAAACAAAATAAAACAAAATGACACTCCAAGCAAAACACATATCATGTGGTGAATAAAAATATAGCTCCAAGTAAGGTTACCAATGAACGAAGACGAAAGAGGGGATGCCTTCCGGGGCATCCCCAAGCTTAGGCTCTTGTTTGTACTTGAATATTACCTTGGTGTGCCTTGGGCATCCCCAATCTTAGGCTCTTTCCACTCCTTATTCCATAGTCCATCGAATCTTTACCCAAAACATGAAAACTTCACAACACAAAACTCAACAGAAAATGTCATAAGCTCCATTAGTATAAGAAAATAAATCACCACTTAGGTACTGTTGTGAACTCATTATAAATTCATATTGGTGTAATATCTACTGTATTCCGACTTCTCTATGGTTCATACCCTCTGATACAACTCATAGATTCATCAAAATAGGCAAACAACACATAGAAAACAGAATCTGTCAAAAACAGAACAGTTTATAGTAATCTCTAACACTCAAATACTTCTGTAACTCCAAAAATTCGGAAATAAATTGGTGAACGTGAGGAATTTGTCTATTAATATTATGCAAAACGAATCAACTCAAAATCACTCTTCTGTAAACATTTACAACTAATCTTGTGAGTGCAAAGTTTCTGTTTTTTACAGCAAGATCACATAAACTTTCACCCAAGTCTTCCCAAAGGTTCTACTTGGCACTTTATTGAAACAAAAGCTATAAAACATGATTACTACAGTATCTTAATCATGTGTGCACACAAAAACAGTAAGGGTAAATATCGGGTTGTCTCCCAACAAGCGCTTTTCTTTAATGCCTTTTTAGCTAGGCATAATGATTTCAATGATGCTCACATAAAAGATAAGAATTGAAGCATAACAGGAGCATCATGAAGAATATGACTAGCACATTTAAGTCTAACCCACTTCCTATGCATAGGGATTTTGTGAGCAAACAACTTATGGCAAGAATCAACTAGCATAGGAAAGCAAAACAAGCATAGCTTCAAGATTTTCAACACATAGAGAGGAAACTGGATATTATTGCAATTCCTACAAGCATATGTTCCTCCCTCATAATAATTTTCAGTAGCATCATGAATGAATTCAACAATATAACCATCACATAAAGCATTATTTTCATGATCCCCAAGCATATAAAATTTACTACTCTCCACATAAGCAAAATTCTTCTCATTTGGAATAGTGAGAGTATCATAAGAAACTCAAATACTATAAATTGTTTCCACATTAAAAGAGTAATGTTCAGAAAAAGGTAAATCATAATCATGACAAGTTTTATAAATATAATCATCTCTACTTTTTATAACATAAGTGTCATCACAATAATCATCATAAGTAGCAACTTTATTCTCATCATAATCAATTAAAACCTCTTCCAAGATAGTGGAATCATTACTAAATAAAGTCATGACCTCTCCAAATCCACTTTCATAATTGTCACAATAAGATTCAACACCGCCCAAAATAGTGGGATCATTACTTCCTAAAGTTGACACTCTTCCAAATCCACTTTCATCAATATAATCATCATAAATAGGAGGCATGCTATCATCATAATAGACTTGCATATCAAAACATGGGAGACTAAAAATATCATCTTCATTAAACATAGCATACCCAAGCTTGGGGCAAACATTAATTGCAGCAAATAAATTCTCAAACATGCCATTCTCATCAAACATAGCATCCCCAAGCTTGGGCCTTTGCATATCATAAGCATAATCACTCTCATCATTAATAGTATGGATAGAACCAATAGTATAGCAATTATTATCATCACAACGAGTAGTCGGCACAACCATAATAGGAGCAACATCATTTGGGAGGGATACATTTTTACCTTTGCTTCTCTGTCTTTTCATTTTCTTCTCCACATTCTGTGTGGGTTTAATCCTCTTTTTGGAGCTCCTTATTAATGAGATTGGTTGAATAGAAGGGTCCTCCTCATTACCTGATTCATCATAAGAAATAATAGGAGGATATTGGGAAACCTCTCCCCTCTCATTAGTATTCTCTTCATCTTCTATTTGTTTTCTTGTCTTTATGTTATTGGCAATATAAGGATTTTCAATGCAATTCACCGCACAATACATATAAATTTCCTATAGATCAAAATCAAGAACTTTATCAAGGACAAATTCTGGAATATCCTTAGTTATACGTTTCATTTCTTCATAACCCAAAAGCAAAATAAGTTCATTATGATGCACAAGGGAAATCAAGTCATCACAATTTTTGTACACGATTCGATCATGAAACAATTTGCATTGGAGATTTAAATGATCACGTTTATTGCAAAGTTCACAAGGATGGCAAAGAAATTTTAATTTTTTTAGCACAAGCATCTAGTCTCTCCTACAACCATTTAGTTTCTAAATACTTATGCCTCTTGCAAAATCTATCTTCCCTATTTGGTGTGTATTTGCAAACTCTATGCACTCCACAAAAGTTGACATGCGTATAAGAGACATTTTTATGATGACTAGTGCAATAATCATTAGTACTTATGGTATTCAAAGAGTTCATACTAACAACATTACAATCATGCTCATCATTCAAAGATTGTAAGCCAAACATTTTACTGCATTCTTCTTCTAACACTTTGGCACAATTATTGGGATCCTTATTTTCACGGAAGATTAAAACGATGAAGTATATGAGGTAACCTCAATTCCATTTTTTTTGTAATTTTCTTTTATAGACTAAACTAGTGATAAAACAAGAAACTAAAATATTCGATTGCAAGATCTAAAGATATACCTCCAAGCACTCACCTCCCTGGCAACGGCGCCAGAAAAGAGCTCGATGTCTACTACGCAACCGTCTTCTTGTACGTTGTTGGGCTTCCAAGTGCAGAGGTTTGTAGGATAGTAGCAAATTTCCCTCAAGTGGATGACCTAAGGCTTATCAATCCGTGGGAGGCGTAAGATGAAGATGGTCTCTCTCAAACCCTGCAACCAAATAACAAAGAGTCTCTTGTGTCCCCAACACACCCAATACAATGGTAAATTGTATAGGTGCAATAGTTCGGCGAAGAGATGGTGATACAAGTGCAATATGGATTGTAGATATAGGTTGTTCTAATCTGAAAATATTAAAACAACAAGGTAACAAGTGGTAAAAGTGAGCGTAAACGGTATTGCAATGCTTCAAAACAAGGCCTAGGGTATTACTTTCAATAGTGCAAGTTCTCTCAACAATAATAACATAATTGGATCATATAACAATCCCTCAACATGCAACAAAGAGTCACCCAAAGTCACTAAAAGCGGAGAACAAACGAAGAGATTATTGTAGGGTATGAAACCACCTCAAAGTTATTCTTTCCGATCAATCCATTGGGCTATTCCTATAAGTGTCACAAACAACCCTAGAGTTCATAGTAAAATAACACCTTAAGACACAAATCAACCAAAACCCTAATGTCACCTAGATACTCCAATATCACGTCAAGGATCCGTGGGTATGATTATACAATATGCATCACACAATCTCAGATTCATCTATTCAACCAACACAAAGAACTTCAAAGAGTGCCCCAAAGATTCCACTGGAGAGTCAAGACGAAAACATGTGCCAACCCCTATGCATAGATTCCCAAGGTCACGGAACCAGCAAGTTGATCACCAAAACATACATAAAGTGAATCAATAGAATACCCCATTGTCACCACGGGTATCTCATGCAAGACATACATCAAGTGTTCTCAAATTCTTAAAGACTCAATCCGATAAGATAACTTCAAAGGGAAAACTCAATCCATTACAAGAAGATAGAGGGGGAGAAACATCATAATATCCAACTATAATAGCAAAGCTCGCGATACATCAAGATCGTGCCATATCAAGAACACGAGAGAGAGAGAGAGAGAGAGATCAAACACATAGCTACTGGTACATACCCTCAGCCCCGAGGGTGAACTACTCCCTCCTCGTCATGGAGAGCGCCGGGATGATGAAGATGGCTATGGGTGATGATTCCCCCCTCCGGCAGGGTGCCGAAACAGTGTCCCGGTTGGTTTTTAGTGGCTACAGAGGCTTGTGGCGGCGGAACTCCCGATCTAGGTTATTTTTTGGAAGTTTGAGGATTTATAGGAGAGGTTGGCATTGAGAACAAGTCAGGGGGCCCCATGGAGAGTCCACGAGGCACACGGGCGTGCCCCGGGGGTAGGCGCGCCCTCCACCCTCATGGGGCCCACGGGACTCCCCTCCGGTAACTCTTCATTCTAGTATTTTTTATATTTTCCAGAAAAAATCTCTGTTGATTTTCAGCGCATTCCGAGAACTTTTATTTCTGCACAAAAACAACACCATGGTAGTTCTGCTGAAAACAGCGTCAGTCTGGGTTAGTTCTAATCAAATCATACCAAAATCATGTAAAAATATTGTAAATATGGCATGAATGCATAAAAAATTATAGATACGTTGGAGACGTATCACCTGGGTATGTGATACTGGTTCAGTTTCTCATATTTGCAACTTGAAACAGGAGCTCTGGAATAAATGAAAATTGGCTAAGGACAAAGTGACCATGCGCGTTGGGAATGGTTCCAAGGTTGATGTGATCGTCGTCGGCACACTACCTCTACATCTACCTTCGGGATTAGTTTTAGACCTCAATAATTGTTATTTGGTGCCAACGTTGAGCATGAACATTATATCTTCATCTTATTTACTGCGAGATGGTTATTCAGTTAAGTCAGAGAATAATGGTTGTTCTATTTATATGAGTTACATCTTTTATGGTCATGCACCCTTAGTGAATGGTTTATTCTTGTTGAATCTCGATCTTAGTGATACACATATTCATAATATTGATGCCAAAAGATGCAAAGTTGATAATGATAGTGCAACATACTTGTGGCACTGCCGTTTAGGTCATATAGGTGTAAAGCGCATGAAGAAATTGCATGCGGGTGGACTTTTGGAATCACTTGATTATGAATCGTTTGGTACTTGCAAACCATGCCTCGTGGGTAAGATGACTAAAACTCCATTCTCCAGAACAAGGAAGCGAGCTAATGACTTATTGGAAATAATACATATCGATGTATGCGGTCTGATGAGTGTTGTAGTACACGGCAGGTATCATTATTTTCTAACCTTCATAGATGATTTCAGTAGGTATGGGTATATCTACTTGATAAAACACAAGTATGAAACATTTGAAAAGGTCAAAGAATTTTAGGGTGAAGCGGAGAATCACCGTAACAAGAAAATAAAGTTTCTATGATCTGATTGCGGAGGTGAATTGAGTTACGAGTTTTTCCTTCACTTAAGACAATGTGGAATTGTTTCACAAATAACGCCGCCTGAAACACCACAGCGTAATGGTGTTTCTGAAATTCGTAACCGTACTTTATTAGATATGCCGTTCTATGATGTCTCTTAATGATTTGCGGCTATCGTTTTGGGGTTATGTATTAGAGACACCGGCATTCATGTTAAATAGGGCACCGTCTAAATCCATTGAGACGACACCGTATGGACTATGGTTTGGCAAGAAACCTAAGTTGTCATTTCTTAAAGTTTGGGGATGCGACACTTATGTCAAAAGGCTTCAACCTGATAAGCTCGAACCCAAAGCGGAGAAGTGCACCTTCAAAGGATACCCCAAAGAAACTATTGGGTATAGCTTCTACCACAAATCCGAAGGCAAGATCTTTGTTTCTAAGAATGGGTCATTTCTAGAGAAGGAGTTTCTCTCGAAAGAAGTGAGTGGGAGGAAAGTAGAACTTGATGAGGTAGTTGCACCTTCTCTCGAATTGGAAAGTAGCACACCAGAGAAAACCGTTCGCATGATGCCGACACCAACTAGAGAGGAAGCAAATGAAACTTCGGATCAAGTTACTACTGAACCACGTAGGTCGACCAGAACACATACCGCACCAGAGTGGTACGGTACTCCTGTCCTGGAAGTCGTGTTGTTAGACAACAGTAAACCTACGAACTATGAAGAAGCTATGATGATCCCAGATTTCGACAAATGGCTTGAGGCAATGAAATTTGAGATAGGATCCATGTATGAGAACAAAGTTGGACTTTGGTGGACTGGCCCGATGATCGGAAAGCCATTGAGAATAAATGGATCTTGAAGAAGAAGACATACGTTGATGGTAATATCACTGTCTACAAATCTCGACTTGTCGCAAAAGGTTTTCGACAAGTTCAAGGGGTTGACTATGATGAGACTTTCTCACGCGTAGCGATGCCTAAGTCTATCAGAATCTTGTTAGCAATTGCAACATTTTATGATGATGAAATCAGGCAAATGGACGTCAAAACTGCATTCTTTAATGGGTTTCTTAAAGTAGAGTTGTATATGATGCAGCCAGAAGGTTTTACAAGATTAACGGTGATGCTTGTATTTACAAGAAAGTAAGTGGGAGCTCTGTAGCATTCCTGATATTATATGTGGATGACATATTGATGATTGGAAATGATATAGAATTTCTGGATAGCATAAAAGGACATTTTAATAAGAATTTTTCAATGAAAGACCTCGGTGAAGTTGGTTACATATTGGGCATCAAGATCTATAGGGATAGATTGAGACGCTTCATAGGACTTTCACAAAGCACATACCTTGACAAAGTTCTGAAGCAGTTCAAAATGGACCAGTCAAAGAAAGGGTTCTTGCCTATTTTGCAAGGTGTGAAATTGAGTCAGACTCAAAGTCCGACCACGGTAGAAGCTAGAGAGAGAATGAAAGTCATTCCCTATGCCTCAACCATAGGTTCTAAAATGTATGACATGTTGTGTACCAGACCCGATGTGTTCCTTGCCATAAGTTTGGCAGCGAGGTACCAAACAAAGGAGTGGATCACTGGATATCGGTCAAGAATATCCTGAAGTACCTAAAAAGGACCAAGGATATGTTTCTCATTTATGGAGGTGACGAAGAGCTCGTCATAAAGGGTTACGTCGATGCTAGCTTCCACATAGATCCGGATGACTCTAAGTCGCAAACTGGATACAAATTTATATTGAATGGTGGAGCAGTCAGTTGGTGCAGTTCTAAGCAGAGCCTCGTGGTGGGATCTACATGTGAAGCGGAGTACATAGCTGCTTCAGAAGTAGCGCATGATGGAGTCTGGATGAAGGAGTTCATATCCGATCTGGGTGTAATACCCAGTGCATCGGGTCCAATGACAATCTTTTGTGACAACACTAGAGAATTTGCCATAGCCAAGGAGCCTAGATTTCAAAAGAGAACCAAGCACATCAAGTGACGCTTCAATTCCATTCGTGAAAATGTCAAGGATCGAGACATAGAAATTTTCAAAGTACGTACGGATCTGAAAGTGGCAGACCCATTGACTAAACCTCTTCCACAGGAAAAACATGATCAACACCAAGACTCCATGGGCGTTAGATTCATTACTATGTAATCTACATTACTGACTCTAGTGCAGGTGCGAGACTGTTGGAAATATGCCCTACAAGCAATAATACAGTGGTTATTATTATATTTCCTTAAATATGATAAAGGTTTATTATTCATGCTATAATTGTATTGATCAGAAACTTAAAAACATGTGTGAATACATAAACAAATACCAAGTCCCTATTAAGCCTCTACTAGACTAGCTCGTTGATCAAAAGATGGTTAAGGTTTCCCGACCATAGACATGAGTTGTCGTTTGATAACAGGGTCGCGTCATTAGGACGAGGATGTGATGGACAAAACCCATACTCTAGCATAGCATATGATCGTTCAGTTTATTGCTACTGCTTTCTTAATGTCAAATACATGTTCCTTCGACCATGAGATCATGCAACTACCGGACTCCGAAGGAATGCCATGTGTGTATCAAATGTCACTTCATAACTGGGTGATCATAATGGTGCTCTACATGTATCTCCAGAGGTGTCTGTTGAGTCGGCATGGATCGAGATTGGGATTTGTCATTCCATACGACGGAAAGGTATCTCTGGGCCCTCTCGATAATACGACATCACAAGAGGCTTGCAAGAAAAGTCATTAAGGAGTTAGTTACAAGATGATGTATTACGGAACGAGTAAAGAGACTTGTCGGTAACAAGATTGAACTTGGTATGGAGATACCGACGATTGAATGTCGGGCAAGTAACATACCAACGGACAAAGGGAACTACATATGTTGTCATAAAGGTTCGACCGATAAAGATCTTCATAGAATATGTAGGAACCAATATGGGCATCCAGGTCCCGCAATTGGTTATTGACTGGAGAAGCGTCTCGGTCATCTCTACATCATTCTCAAACCCATAGGGTCCGCGCGCTTAATGTTCATGTATGTTGGTGACCTAATATTGTTTGGAGTACTGGATGAGATCACGGACATGACGAGGAGCTTTTGAATGGTCCAGAGGTAAAGATTGATATAGAGGATGATAGTATTCGGTCTCCGGAAGGGTTCCGGAATACACCGGATAATTACCGGATCACCGGAAGGGGTTCCGAAAGGCCATGGGGAGTTGTTGGGCTTAACAGGCCAAAAGGAGGGGAGCACACCAGCCCACAAAGGGGCTGGCACGCCCCACCTCCTGGCCGCCTGCCCTAGGAAGGAAGGAGGAGGGGCTGGGCCCCTCCTTCCTTTCTCCAAAGAAGGAAGAAGGAAGGAGAGGTGCCCTAGGGGCCGTCAACCCCCCTTCCTTCCCCCCACGCACCAAGTATGGAAGGGGGTGGAGCGCGCCTTGGCAGGCGCCCTAGGGCAGTCGTCAGCCCCCTTGGGTCGCGCCCTAGGCTGCCACTCTTCCCCCTCCACATATATATATGAGAGGAGGGGAGGGGGCGCCACACACCACGATTCACCAAGCAGTGTGTCGGCGCCCCCTCTCCCTCTAGTTCATCCTACACTCTAAAACTGTTGTGCTCAGCAAGGCCCAGAGAAAATAGTTTCACCAACACCATCACTATGCCGTCGTGCTGCCGGAACTCATCTACTACTTCGCCCCTCTTACTGGATCAAGAAGGCCAGGACATCATCGAGCTAAACGTGTGCTAAACGCGGAGGTTCCATACATTCGGTGCTTGATCGGAACGGATCGTGAACGTGTATGACTACATCAACCGCATTGATAAATGCTTCCGCTTAGCGATCTACAAGGGTATGTAGATGCCCTCCCCCTCTCGTAGCTATGCATCTCCATGGATAGATCTTCCGTGTGCATAGAATTTTTTTTGTTTTCCATGCAACATTTCCCAACATGGATTGGAATGCCTTGATCTCAACACATGAGTAGGTTATTCTCTCTTAGAAAATGAATGGTGCAAGTGTAGTTTCATTCTGACGGCTCTCTTAGGGAGTAAGTGGGGTGGAGGGGTATATATAGCCTTCACCAAGAATCCAACCTTTACAACTTTACTCAACTCGGTGACACCAAAGCAAAAACTCTGTGAGACCGACGTGTAAAAGATTTGAACATTGGGCTTTTCGGTGAGACCGATCAAATCCACTCAGCAGCTCCGATATGCAATGACCTAAGCAAGACTTCATTTTGGTAATTCCGATTGAAACATCTTGGTAATTCCTAAATGGAATCAATGGGTGACAGAAACTTGGTCAATGCACTTCGGTGGGACCGAATGTCATATTGATGGAGCCGAATTTCTAAGGTTTGGTTGTGGATCTATCTAAGTTAAACTCGGTGGGTCGAAAAGTAGATGCATCGGTGGGATCGGGTTTGATATTTAGGCTTTGGACAGATTGAATGTGGGAAAGTAGCTGAGGGTTTTGGAGCAATATCTTCAAGCACTTGAGCAAATAACTCCTGATCAGACCTCATCCACTTTTAATAGTATTGTCTTTCCTATGGACTTATTGTGATCTGCGGTCACTCAACCAAAAAATAAGAGTCTTGGGGCATTTTGCCAATATGTTTCAATAGCATTTTGAGGGGTCCACATCCACATGTCCTTGCCATGTGAACATTGAACTTTTCTGAAATCTATCTTTGAATAGGCATTAGTTCAATGACATATATGTTGTTATTAATTACCAAAACCATCCGAGGTGTAGTTTCACTTTCAAATATACATAAAATGATATAGTTGCACATGATCATCCACATATATGTTGTTTATATCATCCAAAATCATCTGTTATAATATGGAGTGTTAGCATGTGTTTTACTTCCTCAGACCATGCAAGTACCTCGGTCACTTCCTACTAGACGGTGGGCTTTAGGGTTGCTCAAACGTCATCTATAACAAGGTGATCATAACGACAACTTTCCGGTTCATCGAAAAGTTTGACAAGTGACTTGATAGCTCAAGAGTGAGATTTTCTCCTCCGATGATGGAGAGATATTCTTAGGGCCCTCTCGGTGTGTGGGCATCCATCATCGTCTGGCCAGACACAGGTGACTACGTCACGGGGATGCTGGAACACATCAACGAGAAAGAATAACAAAACCAGTAACTGGAGCAACGGTATAGTGAGCATGGTGATGACTCTAGAGGATACCGATGCACACCTGGTTTTCCAAAGTATCGCGAAGTAAAGGAAACATCACATGATAACCAGAGGTTCACTCGAATATCATTCCTGTAATCATAGGGACCGATATGGATGACCATGGTTCCGCAATCGGTCAATGAACGAAGGGGTTTCGTTCATGTCTATGGTTTACCGAATCTATGGGGTCCTAATTAAGCCTAAGGTAATCATGATCTTCTGAGTGTTAGTGGGACAGGAGTGATGAGAATATATTTTTGGAATTCTTTCATCAATGTCCAGAATAGTTTCGAGAGGTTCGGGAAGTGTTTTGGGGTCACCGGAAGGGTTTCGGTGAATATTGAGTGGGTATTACTGATTAATTTTATAGGTGGAAAATGTCTCCAAGGATGTTAGATTGTATATATAATGGTCTAGAAGTTTATAGAACATTTTATATTTAATTTCAATATCAATGTCCTTAAAAGGCCAAGAGGTGGAAGGATACTTGGGCCACAAGGGCCCAACAAGAGTTGGCGCCCCCTTTCTATGTGGGGGGTGAATTGGACTAGGGGAGGGAGTCCTATTCCATATCCCTAGGACGGCGCCCCAAAAGGGACTTTCCTCCCTTGGTGGCTGCCCTCTCCCTCCCCTCTAACCTATATATACTAGAGGATTTCCATCGTATGTATACACAAGTCTTGGAGCCTCCTCTAGTTGATCTAGTGCATGTTCTAGTTCGTCCTAGTTGACTAATTAGAGAAGCCCTAGCCACCTCTAATACTCATAATTACAAGCCCCATGTGGATCTAAACTCCTCCCTCTAATTCTCCGGCGACGATTAGCTCTGGACGCAAAACGCTGCCAGATCGTGAAGTCCGTACGCTTGCAACCAAGTAGAGAGGTTGTGCTTTCGGTGTTCTGTTTGAAGGATCGTTCGAGGGCTGTTTGCGGGATCGTCATCAACGTTCGACGGACTCCAAGTACGATGTACACCAACTCATCTACCTGCACTGCACTCCCGGAGTCAGTAACAACCGTTGATCACAACTCGTTATGCATCTTGATATTGTTCCTGGGTGATTGTAGGGTGGATTTTTTTGTTTTCTACTACATTTCCCAACAGTGGCATCATGAGCGGTTCTATGAGTAGATGCAGGTTGCGATCTAGATCATATATGGATGTGAGGGTGATGTTCTTGATATGCTTACCTCAAGTATTGCTTTGATTCAGTTCATTGATGACATGGTGTCGCTTTTCACAAGGTTCTGACAATCACTCGGCTCTGGGTGTAGACGATCTGCTAATAGTTCCTTGGGCTTCATCGTAGTCAAGAATAGTGAGTTGTCGCATACACAAGAGGGCATGAAGATGGATGATCTTCTAGGGGGTCACGCGTATTAGATGAAGTTTAGTGTGGGGGAACGAGATTTTTAATTAAGTCTCTTCTTCTACACACCCCGAAAGTTAATCTAGCAACACGGATTATCGCTTTATGTTGTGCATGTAGGTAGTTAGGTTTATCCGGAAACCCTAGCATCCACATAATAAAAAAATTCCAAACCGATTAGAGGACGTCTAACTTGGTTTTGCAGGGTTTGCATATCATGTGGTATAGCCTTCGTCATGATAATGAGTTTATGTGTGAGATGGTTATATGTTGTACTGTTAAGTGGCTTGCGCGTCACGACATGATGGTTGGATCCACGAGATTGCCACCTTAAAGTAAATATCATAGAGATAGGTTACAGGTGATGGTGGCAAGACGTACAAAGAGGACCTCGACGAGGAGAAGGTGTATCAAGGCGCGGATGAGGAGCTACGATTTCATGCCCCGACGAATTTCAGATTTTGGTGCCACGACAGTGTTTTTGAAACAGTCACCACGTCAATGTTTTCTGAGATTGCCGCCACGGCGAATGTTTTGGAAACGGTTGCCACGGCAATGAAATATTGGATGTCATGTCGCTTCAACTGGAGATTGAAGATGGTCATAGAGAACTCTCGTCGCCCAGGGCTATACCATATCATGCTATTATGAATTGCCTGAGATGTTTATCTCTTTGTTATTTGCACCCTTTGATTGTGCAGTAGTCAATTGTTAGGGTGATCACTCACAGTAAATATCGAGTTAAAATGTGCTCTTCCCGATGTTGCAACCGTCTATAACACATAGCGTTCTGGAGTGTGTCATGTCCACATGAGTACAAACGAGACGTGAGGAGTAAGACAGAGATGGTAAGACCATGTATGCAGATAGCACTCGGTTGTATTGAAGTTCTGGCAGAATCTTTCTGAGCTCAGAGCACAAAGCATCGAAAGATGAACAAGAGTATGGAGATATGGTCGGCAAAAGTTTGCCTACCGGTCAAAACACGTCATCAGTGATGTCCACATCAATGGCTGAGAAGAAGATTTGGATCTTCAGTCACTCACTATCAATTATGAGAGATATTGATTTGACTGGGAGCACAATTATGTATTCATTAAGTTTTATAACTAGTGCAAATTAATTATGATGTCAATGTGTTATAGTTGTAGAATTATGGCTCACAGTTCCACCTTTGTTGTTGAAATTGATTGTCTGTTATTTACCTGGTTGAAACTTTATGTTTGAGAGGATCGTCCTCTAAAAGTGTCAAGAAGGATTTTGTCCTACTGCATGTTTATAATATTCTCTTGCTGATGCTGTGGATGATGAGACTCATGTCCTTCGATCCAAAAGCTAGAATTGCATTACGGCATGCTTGCTTCCGAGAAACCTGAACTTCATAATGTTTGGGATAGTTAAGTGATATTCTTGGAACCAAAAATTGTTTTTAGAAACAAAAAAAGGCTAAAAAGATATGCGATATCTAAAAACAAGTGTTTTGTTTGCAAATTCTAGTGAGGTGTTCAACTATGTTTAAGACTGAAATTTGTATGATCCGGAAGAAAGCCAGTCATGTGTTGACGGTGACAAACTTGTAGAGAAAAAAAATGATGTAATGAGACCTACACGCCTAAGGAAGTTCAGGGATCACACCACTCTTAAAGTTGTTGTTTCTTCTAAGAGTAATCGAAATATTGAAGTAAAACTATAATAAGTAAAAGGCAAAAAGAAAAGAAGACTAATGTCGCTTGAAACTGCGTCGGTATTTCCCCAAAGAGGAAGGGATGATGCAGTACAGCTATGGTAGGTATTTCCCTTAGTTGTGAAACCAAGGTATCAATCAAGATGGAGAACCAAGCAACAATATGTAAACCGTACCTGCACACAAAAAACAAATACTTGCAACCCGAAGCGTAAGAGGGTTGTCAATCCCTCCACGGTAAAAAGATAGATAAATTTGTGGTAGATTGGATAAATAGCTCTCGATAAAATGCGAAATAAAATAAGTAATAAAAAAGTGTAGCAAGGTATTTTTGGGTTTTTTGAATAATAGATCTGGAAATAAAAGTAGAAAATAATAGATCAGAAAGCAAATATGATAAAGAATAGACCCGGGGTCGTAGATTTCACTAGTGGCTTGTCTCAAGAAATAGCACACGGTGGGTAAACAAATTACTATTGGGAAATTGATAGAAGATCAATAATTATGACGATATCCAAGGCAATGACCAACATAGGCATCACGTCCAAGATTAGTAGACCGACTCTTGCCTACATCTACTATTATTACTCCACACATCGACCGCTATCCAGCATGCATCTAGTGTATTAAGTTCATGGAGAAACGAAGTAATGAAATAAGAGCAATTAAATGATGTAGACGAGATCTATTCATGTAGGAATAGCCCCCATCTTGTTATCCTCAATAGCAACAATACATGTGTGCCTTGCTGCCCCTTCTGTCACTGGGAAAGAACACCGCAAGATCGAACCCATCACAAAGCACCTCTTCCCATGGCAAGAAAAATCGATCTAGTTGGCCTAACTAAACCAAAGATTCGAAGAAGAAATATGAGCTATAAATAATCATGCATATAAGAGATCAAAGAAGACTCAAATAATATTCAAGGATATAGATCTGATCATAAACTCAAAGTTCATCGGATCCCAACAAACACACCGCAAAAAGAGTTACATCAAATAGATCTCCAAGAGACCATTGTATTGAGAATCAAAAGAGAGAGAGAGAGAGTAAACCATCTAGATACTGCCTATGGACCCGTAGGTCTATGGCACCATTGAGGATATGAACCCCTCCGTGATGGTGTTAGATTGGATCTCGTGGTTCTGGAACTTGCGGCAGCTCGAATTGTGTTTCGTCGACTCCCCTAGGGTTTGTGGAATATTTGGGAATTTATAGGGCAGAGAGGCGGTGGAGGAGACCCCTGTGGGCCCCACAACCCCCCTGGGCGCGCCCTGGTGGGTTGTGGTCCCCATGGGCCTCCCCCAGGTGCTTTCTTGGCCCCCAAGGTGTCTTCTAGTCCAAAAAAATCTCCAAAAAGTTTCACTGCGTTTGGACTCCGTTTGATATGGATATTCTGCGAAGTAAAAAACAAGCAAAAAACAGCAACTGGCACTGGGCACTATGTCAATAGGTTAGTCCCAAAAAATGATATAAATTTCTTATAAATTGAATATAAAACATCCAAGAATTATAATATAATAGCATCGAACAATAAAAAATTATAGATCCGTTGGAGACGTATCAGCATCCCCATGCTTAATTCTTGCCCGTCCTCGAGTAGGTAAATGATAAAAACAGAATTTTCGTTGTGGAATGCTGCCTAACATGTTCATCGCATATTCTTTTCTTTTATAGCATGGATATTTGGACTTTTTTATGGTTCAAGGCATTAGTCTAGTTTTGACATGAAGATTTCAATTCTCAAACATATCAACAAGCAATCATGTCTTTCATAATATCAACACTAAAGAAAGTTATCCCTAGCCCATCATGCTCAATCATTGACCCATTCATGAAACACACTCGCATATTAGCTACATCCAATGCTCAAGTATGATCATAGTGCTCCCTAGTTGGTGCTTTATAAGAGAAGATGGAGACTCAAATAAAAATAAAAAATGCATAAAGTAAATAGAAAGGCCCTTCACAGAGGGAATCGGGGATTTGTAGAGGTGCCAGAGCTCAAAGCAAAAATTGAGAGATAAATTTTTTGAGAGGCATACTTTTCCCGTCAACAAAAACGACCGAGTAATTCCCAACACTTTCCATGCTAGATATATCATAGGTGGTTCCCAATCATAAAATAAAGTTTATTACTTTTTCCACCATTCTTTCACAATCCATGGCTAGCCGTATCCACGGGTGCCTTCCATATCAACACTTTACAAGGAATTTATTATTTGGCAACATAAAGTAAATTTCTTTTTCATTTCAGTACTGGGCATCACTATTACCGCCATACTCTCATGCAACGACAAGTGAATAAACACTCATCTTGAGAATAACACATCTAGCATGGAAAATATTGGCCACCCCCTGCCACTTCATGATCGGTACGATCGCACAAAAAGGAAATTCATTTTGAAAATTAGAGATGACACATACAAATTTACTTAGAACGGCACGGAAATACCGCATGTAGGTAGGTATGGTGGACTCATATGGTAAAACTGGGTTTAAGGATTTTGGATGCACAAGTAGTATCTCTACTTAGTATAAGTGGAGGCTAGGAAATAGATTGAGAAGCATCCAACCAAGAAACGAAAATTCACATAACCGAGCGTTGAGCATAACTAACACCGAATAATGCATTAATAGTAGGATATAATTTCAGTGCACAACTATTGACTTCCGTGTGTGCATAGGGAATCACAAACCTTAACACCAATATTCTTACTAAAGCACAGTTACTCACCAACATGACTCACGTATTACTATCATCATATCTCAAAACTATTACAAAGAATCAAGTTTATTTTATCCAATGATCTTCATGAAAGTTTTTGTTGTATCCCTCTTGAATATCTATCACTTTGGGACTAATTTTATATGTTGCAATTGCTTTTGATAAGCTCAAACAAATTTAAGTGAAGAACATGAGCATGAAGTTTTTCGTCTCTCAAAATAGTATAAGTGAAGCATGAGAGAATTTCTTCAAAAATTTACTAACTCTCAAATAAATATAAGTGAAGCATGACAACATTTCTTCAAAAATATTAAAGCACACCATGCTCAAAAATATATAAGTGAAGCACTAGAGCAATTCCATAGCTCAAAAAAAATTAAGTCAAGCTTAACACTACTAGGAAAAGGCCTGCTAGTGGCGCACCAGTTTTGCCTACTAATGGCACACTACTGGTGCGCCACTAGCACCATGCCACTAGTATTAAATACTAATGGTGCACCACTGATGCGCCATTAGTATCTGGTAGACTAATGGCGCACCACTGGTGCGCCATTACTATCTGTTATAATAATGGCACACCACGCAGTGCGCCATTAGTATAGCCCAACATGCGCCATTAGTATGCCTCCCAGGGGGCATATTTACCCATGTGCTTTGGCATACTAATGGCGCACTTTGGGGTGATGCGCCATTAGTATCCTTTATACAGTGCGCCATTAGAGTGTTGAGCGGTGCACCATTAGTATGAATATTAGGGATTTTTCTTTTCTTTTCTGATATTTGCACAGGTTACAAAATATATTTTTGGACAGAATATAGACAACACCACACAGCAACAGCAGATTCATCGAATACAATAGAAGATTAGTCTCCGAATAAAATTCATCATATTAGTCTCTGAATTCAAAAGACCGAACAAAGATAGAACATTACAAGTCTCGAGACCGCGAGTAGCGAGTTTGTCTTCACATTACAAGTCGATATCGATCATCTAAACTACCATCACATAGAAGAGAGCTGCGGTCATCACGATGAGCATCATCGTGATGAAACTGGTCTTCATCCAGTTCCTCCAACGCTCCCTCCTCTCTCCCGCTAGATAGCGCACGTATCTAGATTTCGCCTCCACCCTAGTGGTGTAACCTTTGTAACTGTTACCGCTGAAACGGTGAACCTGTCTCCGACACTCCTCCCAGTCGTCGTAGACTCCGGGAACCTTACCCTTGTACATGACATACGACGGCATCTCTATGCACAAGCCAAACAACAGACAATACATAAGCAATATATAAGTATGCAACAAAAGGATCGGAAGAGAAAAGCAAGACAATAATAGAACGATTCATGGTCCTACTAATAAATAGCATCGATTACATCTAAGTTCAACGACTGTACAAACCAAAGAGACATACAAGTTCATTAAAGTTTAATTACAACATGAGCTAATCGATGTTTTAGAACTACACATAGCATCACTACTTTTGACTCGACTCATGGGACCGGAGCGTGGATGAAGCCGTCGTCTTTCGTGATGGTCATGAAGTCGCGGGCGTTATCAGCCTGTATTTGTAGCGTTGTGTCTATCTCACTGTTGGACGGTTGATATCTGAGGTAGAACTGCCTTGAGGTATGAAGGACATCTTGATGGATGATTTCTGCAAACTCCGACTGGATGCGAAAGAATTCTTGTCGGATGTCCGCGTCCTGGATTGCCGCCAAGCTTGCGGCCCAATCTTTGAGATTATTTGGTAGCAGAAGGTGATTATGGTCCCGTACGATCGCCCGCATGTGATGGAGGGCATAGTAGGCATCCTTCTGACCGCCAGGCGGCTGCTTGACGCAGGGGAACATCGTATTGTGGGTGACCACGTGCCCGCCGTACCTACGAACTGGGCTCTTAAAGGTGCCTCCAGATGTGGTGTAGCCGCGGAGAGCATCATTAAGAACTTTCTTGATATTTGTGTAGTCTATCTTGGAGTCACGGTCGGGGTCAAAATACATGGCCATGGAATATTTCGGGCTTAAGAGGATGAGTGTGTAATGTGTGTCACTGCACAGAACACAGAATGTTAGAAAAAAAGAACGATCGAAATCTAAGAAATCATATGTTACGGGGCGGTTAGGGGATGACTTACTCGGGAAAGTAAGGCACGAGGAAGTTATCCTTATCTGGGTTTGCCAGAATGACGCCTTCGAGGTGTGAACTCGCGACTTGTCGGTCCCCAGCGCTGCCCAAGATCTTGGCACGCATGTAGAAGGGGTCGACTATCCCGATGTCCGGGGTCTTGTCTCTAATGATCAGCATCTCCATACTCAGCGAAAATAGCCAAACGAAGGTGTAGTGTAGCAGATGAAGGTTAAACATAGCTAAGATGTCATCAAACCGCAGGATGATCGTACCCTCGATGGCGCTATCCACAAAGCCCTTGCCCTCTGGCACCGTGGCCACGAAAACCTGGTATGCCACATCATTCTGGGAGAAACGCCGCTTCTCCAAAGAAAGAACACTGTCATGCAGACTCCGCATAGCACCGGTTGTAGCATTGAGCATATTTGTCGGTAGCATCGCCCTACCCGCCACATGCACCCTCCTCGAGATATCCTTAGGTGAAGGTGGCCCGTCCTGAGCACGGATCATACTCGGTGCCGGCTGGCTCGCACCGGCGCCCTTGTTAGTCTTTCGTTTCCGTCCCTTCTTCTTGATCTGCTGTAATGGGATCGAGTTCTGCTCACAGACCGCCTTCTTGAGCGTGTTGGGGCTAATAATATTTCGCACCTCGGCTATCTGAGGCTCGTTGAAGGCGGCAGCTGGAGGCGTCTCCTGAGAACTGAACGCCAGACGATGCCTGTTGCAATTGGGTTTCTCCACCGTACTAGCTAGATCGCGGTCATCTTTTTCAGGGTTGGTTCTTGAGAAGGAGGCCCACAGAATTCGTCACTGTACCCATGTTCGACAAAGTACTTATCGACGTTGGTAAATGTACCGTCGTTGTTGTCGTCGTCATCCGGATCATATGCCATATGCATGTCCGGATCTTGTGCCATAGGGATGTCCGGCATGTCCGGTAGCGTTGCGACGGTCTTGCCATGGCTTGGCGCCGGCATGACTGGCGGTCCTGTCTGTGGGGTGGTGTCCCCCGCCCCCAAACGAATCTGGCTCTTCGGCCAAAGCAGGGGCCAGCTTATGCAGGCGCTGAGGGTCATCACATCATCTTCGTCGGCCCCAGTGGGTCGAATCGGAGGTAACAACTCGTTGCAGCCTGGCAGCACCCGAACCAGTTCAACCCTAGACAAGGTGGGTGGCATCGGACTACCATAGAACACGCGGTGGCCCGGTTGAATGATTCTGCCTTTGGCGACATCGACCAACTTGCCGCCCACGAAGTGCAGGAGAGTGCAAGGAACATCGGCGGCACCCTACGAAAACATGTAGGACGTCAGGGATGCCCAGTCAAAGGCAAGGAGATGAATTCATCGGCCGATAGGCTTAGTTACCGTGATGCCGTCGAGCTTGGCTAATGTCGATGCACCACCAACGGCGGCGTGGAACTGACGGAGGGGCCGCTTGCTGGCGAGGTGCCGGCCGGCGTACACCCGTGTGCATTAAGCTCCAATGCCCGTGCCGGCGCCGGAGACATGAATACCGCCTCCACCGGAGACACCAATGGCGCCGCCTGCGCGTTGTGCGAGTTGCTGGCCGTGAAGCTGGGAACCGGGGGCGGCCCCTGATGGCCGCCCGCAATCCATGTCGTCAGCCCCTAAGTCAAGGTAGGCACCATGGCGGTGAGCATCATTCCCAGTTGTTGTTACACTTGCTCTTGGACAATCTCCGGAATCCGCGCCACTTGTGCCTTGAGTGCTTCAACCTCGCGCGACTGGCTTTCCGAGCTGGTCTTTTTCTCCTTTCGCCCACCAGCGGTATAGTATGACGACCATTTCGTGGACAAGCCTTTACCGGCCACACGACCAGTTGACGACGGCTTACTGAGCTTATCCTTGTTTTTCATTACGTTCAACGCCCTATTTAAAGGGGTGTCGAAAGGGGAGCTCTGAGACGACCCCACGCTACTGCTTTCAGTGTCCTGCGGAAGGAACGTGAACCATTTAGAAATATTGGGGATTAATTAGAATGCAGCCATATGGAGCTAATTACGCGGGGGTGTATTCCTTACCAGAACAAGCTCAAGCGCCCAGGTCTTTGGATCCTTGGTAAGCTCCTTTGTTACCGGGTCCTCCTTGTACCGGGCCCTGACAAAGTTCCTGGTCTGCTTGTCACGGTATTTCTTGAAGCGGGGCGGTAGGCCTTGCTCGGCACGCTTCGCGTCCTCCTTGTCCCATATAGGCTCCGCCACTCTATAACCGCGGGGACCGAGTTGGTGGACCCCTAAGTTCAACTACCGCATTTCTTTCCCCCACTGACTTGATTCGGAGGTTGCGCTGCTCTCGCACTTGATCTTGAACTCCTTGTAGTCATCTTTGCTGATCACAGGATATTTCACCTTGATCTTCTCGTAACTATCACCTTTTTCAATCATTGCCTTCACCGTGCTTCTCCAAGTAGACAGGGTCGTGCTCATCCTAATGAGGGCAGCACAATTCACTTTATTCCTTGAGAGGCGTGTGTTTGCAAAGTCAGGGGGAACTTGTATCATTCGTGCAGCTTCGTGTAGAGGAGGCTGCGCAAATTCCCTCGGTCCTTATGCCTTAGGTTCTCGGTATTGACCGAGACGGTGCTCCGGAGAATGCACCCGAGCTGAACCGAGTACCCCTTGACTAATTCTTTGGGTGCCGTTGGATGCCCATCGGAGTTCACTTAAGTAAATTCCTCCTTGACGATGACGAGCACGATCGGACACCGGTCCTTCCGTTGCCTCTTCGGTTGGCTGCCATCTGTGCGTGCGCCGCCATCATCAGTGGTGGCATCCTCGGCGGCACCATCAGTGGTGTCATCCCCGACGCCACTAGGGGTTGTGTAGTCAGGATCGGTGTCTTCCGCGGCGTCCTCATAGCGGTGAGGTTCTTCCTCCATCTCCTGGGACAGCTCCCAAAATTGCTTGCCGCCCGAACCGCCGGCCTCATCGTTGTGGGCCATGTTTCGCTCTAAATAGGAAAAAAGTTTGGTCAAAAAGTTGGTTATTATCAAGGAACAAGATCATGTTCTCATCATTTAGGGTTTGTCTACACCGAGGCATCCTAAAAGCTAAGCTTTTATCATTTAGGGTTTGTCGACGTTGAGGCACCCTAAAAGCCTAAGCTTTCATCATTTAGGTTCTTATCGACACCGAGGCACCCTAAAAGCCAAGGTTTTATAATTTAGGGTTTGTCGACTCTAAGTTGGGCCTAATCACTTGCTCCATTGCCGCCTATGGTTTAATGCAGCAAGAATAAAGGGGCAGTTGATCCTACTTAATTAAGTACTAAGATACCCTGGCCCATGCATTAGTAGCAAGTACCCCATATGTCCGATTTTTAGCAAAGTCATGCTAAAATTCACGGAAAATTTCAGCATGACCTTTGCTGAAAATAGGACATATGGAGTATCCAAATTTGCCGGAACAGAAGTTAATCGACATTCCGGCAAACTCAAGGGCCTCTCGGGGTACCTGCAAAATCATCACGACACGATGGTCGGAGACAAAACCCAGCAAACTAGCACCACAATGTGCCTCTACTTTCATATGGATGAGAAGGCCACAGACCATATGGTCCTCTGCTTTCATATGGACAAAAATCAGCTCAACTTATGTGAGCTTCCATTCCAGATCTAATAGGTCACCCAACAAAAAATCATCAATAGTTTAGGAAGTCTGTACAAACACAGAAAGAATAGAAAGTATGGTGCCTATTCAAACACAGAAACAAAACACTACTTGAAACTTCTACTACATTTGGACCATGGCAATTTACTTTCATGGAGCATGACAAATGTATTTTACAGATCGTGGCATTGTTTTACTATATGCACCATGGCAAATTTCTTTTCTTTTTGCAACATGGCAAATTTCTTTTGCACCGGGCCATGGCAAATATAGTCTATGCATCATGAAAATTATAGTGTATGGATCATGGCATTTTTTATTCTACATTTTTATTCTATGGATCATGCCGGGAAATTATAGTCTACGCATTTTTCTTAATCTCTGGATCATGATCCAACAAAATTGCCATCTCCCATGGCAAATGTAGCCTATGCATCATGGAATTTATACTGTATGGATCATGGCATTTTTTGTCTATGGATCATGATCTATAGAAAATTTTAGTCCATGTCATTTTCTGAAACATATTTTTGCCATGGCAATTTTGAATCAATAGACATACTTCTCAAAAGAGGCATGATCAAATTCGAACAAAAAACAGTAAATTGATAATCACAATTCTCTATATTGGCCTGTGAGAAGGACACAACCGGTTTGCTTTTATTTTCTTTTTCAACAAAACCAGCAAACTACTAGATGATGGACATTGGGAAGGGGCATGATGAGGTACAAACTGAAATAAATGCCATTCTATTGCAAAACAACCTAAGCTAGCATGTGATCATCAACCACACACGCGTCATGCAGCAGGACCGAATTTGGCATAAATTAGAAGCATCGTTCAACTAGCCTCGTACGGAACCTCAAGGAAAAGCAGAGATATCACCCAACCAGCCTACACAAATTACAGAATTTTCTACTGCTCCTACCCAAGCATGAACCTAGCTAGGAGTCTAGTTGCATCAATCAAGCTTTATGGTTAACTCCTTGGTGAAAAGAGTAGCAATTTAAAGCCTCGTACATGAAGTACAAAAGTTTAGAATTTCAGTCAAACTCCTACAGAAGAACCTGGGAGTAAACCAAAGCAACAACGGACCTCGCCCAGCCAGCCCTGGTATATATACATATATCATCACAAATTGACCAAAATATATCTCAGACCTGTCAAAATTACAGATTCTTCTGTAGGAGTTGTACTTGATTACAACATGTTCAACAATAGCAGAGGACATATGAGGTCCATCCCTAATCATGGACAACCAAATCGTCCATGCGCAAGAAATGACGATTCAGTAAATGCACAACCTTCTGCCATATAAAGCTTACACATTTTTAGGGAGCAATTTTATTTTCGATAACAATAACATGGGAGCGGGTGGGTGAGGAACAAACTGGAATATCATCATTCAGTAGGAAAACAACCTTAGCCAGTTCCTGACCATCAACCACACACGCATCAAACAGCACAACAGCATGAGCAAAATTGATAGTATGAATTACAAGGACCTCGATCATGAACCTGGCTGGAGTCTAATGGCATCAAGCAAGCAAGCGGTAAACAAAAGCTCACGTGTGTCATCAATCAACCAACCAGAATAGAAACCAGGCTGGAGTCATAAACCTCATGTTGATGAATGCAGAACAGAGAGGAGCACTCACTAGTCAAATAGATAGAAGGCAGTGATGGAATCCCTTCCCTTGGTGGCCAGGTGTGCCCCTCCTCCTCCTTGAGCAGGACAAGGTCGCGTGAGTGGATCCCACAGGAGGAAGCCCTCGTTGCCGGCACTCGACCTCGCACTGGCAGGAGCTCACTAGATGAAACACCACAGTGAACAACCATGTTACAAGTACAATTAACATAAGTAAAGTAGAAACAAACAAATAAAAAAATAGTAAACCTCCACAATGTTACTATGTTGGTCACTACACAGCCATGCCAATGAAACAAACATATCTAGTGGGGTATGTAGGTAAGCAGCACATGGCAGTGCACTAAACCTTAAAAATGGAAGCTTAAATCAACGGGTGATTTGAAATACTTTCAACCTGGTAGAACAACACCACTACAACCAACAGTACAGCTTGGCAATCTTGGACAGATCAGTAGCTAAACCTGAAAAAACAAACAGTAGAGGGTTAGGGTTCATGTCGAGCAGCTCGAATGGAGAGGGGTTGGAGATGGGGCTCGGGAGGAGACGGGGATGGAGATGGGGAGGTAGCAGGCGGCAGAGGTCTGAGACGATGGCAGCTCCGAGCAGCCCGCCACGGATGCCGCGATGGGGATTAGGGCTGGTGGTGGGGGCCGGCGTGGAAGGCGCGCGCTTTGGAGGGGGGAGCGCGGCGGGTGGCTGCGAGGCGAACGGTGGGGAGGTGGGGACCTTCGGACTTGAGGGCGGGGCTAACGGCGGGGAGGAGGGTGGAGGGGAGGTGGTGGGCGGGGCGGTGTCGGCTGCGGGAGTGGCATTGGTGCGCCTGGGGGAGGCCGGCACGGGCGCAGAGGCGGAGGCGAGGGCCCGGGAGCGCGCGGAAGGACGAGATGAGAGCGGCGCTGGGTGGGGAAGATGGCCAGAGAGAGAGGTGCCAGCGAGGAGATGGACGTCACTGACCTAGGAGGGGAGGGGTCTGGCTCGGCCGCCGAGGTGCGGGGACGGCGATGCCCGCAGCTAACACAGCGGCGAGGCTCGGGATCTGGCGGAGAAGGCGAGCACGATGGTGCGGCGACGACCGGGCGGCGGAAGGAGGGGGCGCGCGTGAGGGTGTGGCGAGGGAGGGGAAGTGGATCTGGCAAGGGAGGGACCGGCGAATTAGCTAGGGGGAAGATTACTAATGGCGCATCCCCTGGCGGTGCGCCATTAGTATGTTTTTTTAGATAGCAATGGCGCACCCCCGAGCGGTGCCCCATTAGTAATCTTTTTTTTTGAGATAGCAATGGCGCACCAGCCAAAGGTGCACCATAAGTAATTTTATTATTATTATTTTTTGTTGCATCTAATAATTTTTTAGAAAATGAATATGAATATGAAATAGTAATAATTTTTTATAAAAACAGTAATATTTTTTAAAAAAATATCATCGAATTTGTTATTTGAAAATATTTATGAATATGAAAAAATATCATCAAATTTATTATTTGAAAATATCATGAAATTTTTTATTTGGAAATATAATCAAATTTGTTTTCTTTTGGATTTTTAGTTGCATTCATTTGTGACGGTGGAGCGAGGGAGGGTGCGGGGAAGGGTGCAGGGGGTCGGCGGCGGCGGTGGAGCGGGGGAGGGTGCGGGGGTTCGCCGGTGGTGATGGAGTGGGGAAGGGTGCGGCGGTCGGTGGCGGCGATGGAGCGGGGGAGGGTGCGGTGGGTCGGCGGCGGCGGCCGGTGGAGCGGGGGAGAGGGTGCGGGGGGTGCTTGGCCGCGAGGGGGACCGGATCTGGCGAGGTGGGATAGAGATCGAAATCGAGTGTCCTCATGAATATTCAATATTTTTTCATACTGAATATGAAAAAATATCGTCAAATTTGAAAAAATATTCATGAATTCAAAAAGTGCCCATGAAATTTAAAAATATTCATGAGTTCAAAAAGTGCCCATGAAATACAATCGAGAAATGAAGGCTACAATTTAAATACAATCGATCTTAGCTAGCTATTTGTTCACAATCTTCTTGCCCTTATTTTTCGTAAATGGAGTTCTTCTCTTTAAAGGACGTTCTTTAGGTAGGGTGGTCATGCTTCTTGTTGTGGTGTATGCTGATACTTCATCGTCATCGTCATGTTCCATCTTCGGGTCCCGTACTTGTCGAAGTCTTGCTCATTGGCGACTCCATCCATTCCGATGATCTTCCTTTTGCCTCTCCTCACGACAACACGACTGGGCTTTGTTTGGTCGGTAATGAAGAAGCATTGGTCCACTTGGGAAGCCAGTACCCATGGCTCATTTTTAGCGGTGACGTTTGCACCCGCAGTCTTGGATTTGGCCTCGGGTATAACCATGGTGGTGAAATACCGGTCTTCTATTATGACGCTCTTGGCCCATCTAACACGGAACATCGGGACCTTCTCTCCAGTGTAGCTCAGCTCCCAGATCTCCTCGATCCTTCCGTAGTATCTGTCCTTGTCGTTACGAGTGTAGGATTCCATCGTTACCCCGGAGTTCGGATAACCATCGCTCTTCATGTCCTTTCCCTCGGTGTAGAATGTGTAGTCGTTGCTATCGTACGCCTCATACGTCATCAGGTTGTGCTCGGCGCCCTGTGACAAGGCGAATATGAGTTGTTCTTCCACAGAAGAATCCTCATGTAAATGGTATGACAGAAGCTTCTGCTTGAACCAACGCGTGAAACATGAGTTGTGCTCTTTGATTATATCTCCGCCCGTCCTCTGTTGGCCTCGGTCATTGTACGTCTTTTCAATAAAGGTTTTGTGCTCTACCACCCAAGGATCGACCACGTCTATGTGTTGTAGCGCGACTAGGTTTGCTCTTTCAAAGTCGGCGAGTCGACCCTCGAAGTCGACATGCATTTCGCGGCGACCCTCACGGTGACCCCATCCAGCGAGCCTGCCGAGGTGCCTGTTGACGGGCAGACCAACGGGGTTCTAGATGCCTAGATAATTCGTGCAGTAGGAGATGCACCCTTCGGTCAGAAAGCCCCTGGCTATGCTTCCCTCTGGACGTGACATGTTGCGAACGTATCCTTTGATGACACCATTCATCCTTTCGAACGGCATCATGCTGTGCAGGAACGTCGGCCCGAGTTGGATGATATCCTCCATGATATGGACAAGCAGATGCACCATAACATCAAAGAATGCGGCCGGTAAGTACATCTCAAGCTCGCATAGTATCACCATGATCTCTTCATGTAGCCTTCTGAGTTGCCACACGCCAACCGACTTCCGAGAAATGACGTCCAAAAAGTTTCATAGGCCAAATAGCGTTTCACGGACGTGCGCGTCCATGATCCCATGGATTGCAACTGGAAGTATCTGCGTCATCAGCACGTGACAGTCGTGAGACTTCATCCCGCTAAACTTCTGCTTCGCTGGGTCTAGGTATCTGCTTATCTTCCCCGCATAACCGTAAGGAATTTTTACTCCTACGAGGCAGGTGAAAAATTGATTGATCTCCTCCTGACTTAGAGTGAAGCACGCGGGAGGGAAGTCATTTCCGGTCTTCTTGGCCTTTTTTCCTTTGCGACGACTTTCCATGTCCTGCTTCGCCTCATCATCATCATCATTAGCGTGAAGCTCCTCCCTGATGCCCATTGATTTCAAGTCTGCCCTTGCTTTCGGCCCATCTTTGGTCCTCTCTGGCATGTTGAGCAGGGTACCAAGCAGACTCTCGCACACGTTCTTTGTGATATGCATGACATCAAGGCTGTGAGGCACACGGTGTATCTTCCAGTACGGCAAGTCCCAGAAAACAGACCTCGTTTTCCATACCTTCAGCAGCGGCTCTGGCGCCTTTCGCTTCTTTCCCGGCTCTGGCGCCTTTTGCTTCTTTCCCGGCAGTGGGCAATCTTTCCAATTTTTCAACAGCTCGTCTATTTCTTCGCCGCTCCTCGTACGCGGGCGTCTTCGGGGTTCGGTTTCACCATCGAACAAATCATTGTGTTTCCTCCACAGATCATCGTCGCGAAGCCACCTTTGATGTCCCAGGAACACGGTTTTCGAAGACCTAGGATCTCTATCTAGCTGGCGATACGTTGTGTCATCCATGCACCTGATGCATCCAGAAAATCCGTGGAGCACCTGCCCGCAAGATATCCGTAACCGAGATATTCGTGCACCGTCGTGAGCAGTGCCGCTCTCATAGGGAAATATTCTTTCTCTGCGGCGTCCCATGTATTGGCTGGCATTTTCCACAACGTGTCTAGCTCCTCTTTCAGCAGCCCCAGATACAGATTGATGTCATTCCCTGGTTGTTTCGGCCCTTCAATTAGCATACTCATGTGAATGTACTTCCTCTTCATGCACAACCAGGGGGAAGGTTGTACATCCACACAAACACATGCCAGGTGCTATGTGTGCTTCTCTGGCTGCCAAACGGATTGACTCCATCAGTGCTCATGCCCAGCATGATGTTCCTTGGATCCTTCCCAAATTCTGGGTGTTTGAAGTTCAACGCTTGCCACTCGCTCCCATCCTTAGGGTGACTCATCATCTTGTCTTTTTTATTTATCTCTGGATCATCTGCGTCATCTTCTCGCTTCTTCTCCTCCCTATCCGCGTGCCAACGCAGGAGCTTTGCTACCTTAGGGTCCACGAAATACCGCTGTAGACGAGGAGTGATCGGAAAGTACCACACCACTTTTCGAGGAGCTTTCTTCCTCTTCTTTTATCGAGTGACGCCGCACACCGGACATATGGTAGACTCCGCGTGCTCGTCCCGATAAATGATGCAATTGTTCATGCACACATGGTATTTCACATGCGGTAAATCCAGAGGACACACGATTTTCTTCGCCTCCTTGAAACTGGTCGGGCACTTGTTCCCCTTGGGAAGACGTTCGTGCAAGAATGACATGTTCTCGTCGAAGCATGCGTCGGTCATTTTGTGTTTTACCTTCATCTCCAGAGCCATGAGCGTTACTTTCAAGCGGGTATCCTCGGGCCTGCATCCTTCATACAATGGAGTAACCGCGTCTATCTCCAGTTGATCCAGCTTGGCTTTCTCTCGGGCGGCAGCTCTTGCGTTATTCGTCTGCTTGAGAAGCAGCTCTTGAATATGACGGTCCTGCACCCAGCTCATCGATGGTCCATCGTCGTCTGCTCCGGCATCTTCATCTTCATGATCATCCCCTTCGTCTACTCCGGCATCTTCCTCATCATCATGTCCTGCGTCTTCTACATGATGACTGTGTACAGCATCACCGTCGTGATCATGTCCTGGAGATTCTTCGTCTTCTCGCCCGCCCGAGCCGCGGTGGTTGTCTTGCTGCCCTTCCTCATTTCTTGCCCGGCCCCCATGGACGACTTCATAGTCATCTTCATCACCTTGCCACCGATAGCCATCCATGAAACCACGCAAGAGCAGGTGGTCCCGCACCTGCCCGGAATCCGGGTCCGCAATAAGGCTCTTCAGCTTGCATCTTCGACACGTACATCTTATCTCTGTCTCGTTATTTTGAAGCATCTCGGCCTTTGCGGAGCTCAAAAACCTATTCATGATGCCTTCGGTCATAGTGCGGACCATGGTCGCCTGCGGAGTAGAGCAAAACGATTTTAGAACCAAGAAAAAATTTGGCATGACTTTCCCTAAAAATAGGACCAAAAAGAATGCATAGTGCCAAAATTCTCGCCGAAACGGAAATGAATCAACATTCCGGCAAAATATTGGCAACTATCGCATTTCAAATACCGGTACCTGCAAACACAAACATATATGCAACACCACAAACATATGCAACACCAAAAACATCATAGATCTAGCTAGGCCATAAAAAGTGCATGTGCACGTTGTTGGAGGAAGAAAAAAAGTAGATCTAGAACATAAAGATAGCTTCCCCCTTACTTACCTATCAAAAAAAGGTAATTTAACCACTTAATTTGGATGAATCTATGGTGCAAATGAGGTGAGGAGGAGGAGGCAGCCGAGACAAGCTTGGAGGAGGAGGTGGAGAGAATGAAGTGGGGAAAGTGAGTGGGTAGCTAGGTGTGGCTGTCCAAAATATCTAGCTGGTCCCAGGTTACTAATGGCGCACCACACACAAATGCACCATTAGTAACCCTGGTTACTAATGGCGCACCTGCTGGTGGTGCGCCATTAGTAGTTTTGCAAAATAATAATAATAATAATAAATATACTAACGGCGCACCAGGGCGCAGTGCGCCCTTACTAATTTAAACTAGTAATGGCGCACTATGCACTAGTGCGCCATTAGAAGTTTTGCAAAAAATATAATAAAAAATATACTAATGGCGCACCAGGGCACAGTGCACCATTACTAGTTGAACTAGTAATGGCGCACTGTGCCCTGGTGCGCCATTAGTATTTTTGGAAAAAAAAATTGTTACTAGTGGCGCACCATGTGTCTGGTGCGCCATTAGTGTCTTTCCATCGGTAATTTTACTTGGAGCTATATTTTCATTCGTCACATATCATGAGTTTTGCTTGGAGCGTCTTGTATTATATGAGTCTTTGCTTGTTTTTCCTTTTAGTTTGTGTCATCTATCCTTGTTGGACACACCAATTTTAGAGAGCCAAAATTATGATACGATTTGTTAGAATTGCTCTTTACACTACTAGGAAAAGGGCTATATCATCATGTGCTGGTGCGCCATTAGTGGCCATATCATCTATAGCCCTTTTCCTAGTAATGTAAAGAGCAATTCTAACAAATCGTAGAATAATTTTGGCTCTCTAAAATTGGTGTGTCCAACAAGTATAGATGACACAAACTAAAAAGAAAAACAAGCAAAGACTCATATAATACAAGACGCTCCAAGCAAAACTCATGATATGTGACGAATAAAAATATAGCTCCAAGTAAAATTACCGATGGTCGTTAGAAGAAAGAGGGGATGCCTTCCGGAGCAACCCCAAGCTTAGTTGCTTGGTTCTCCTTGAATATTAACTTGGGGTGCCATGGGCATCCCCAAGCTTAGGCTCTTTTCACTCCTTATTCCTTCATCCATCATGATCTCACCCAAAACTTGAAAACTTCAATCACACAAAACTTAACAAAACCTTCATGAGATCCGTTCGTAGAATAAAGCAAATCACTACTCTAAGTACTATCGCAAACCCATTCATATTTTATATTTGCATTATACCTACTATATTCTAACTTTACCATAGCTTATACCCCCCAATAAAATCCATAGATTCATCAAAATAAGCAGAATCTGTCAAAAACAGAACGGTCTGTAGTAATCAGGAATTTGTCCATACTTCTTTAACTCCAAAAATGTTGAACAATTAGGACAATGTAGGCAATTTGTATATCAATCTTTCTTTAAAAAAATCAGAATTTATCACGCTTTTGTGATTTTTAACAATTCTGCTACTAGGCGCAAAAGTTTCTGTTTTTGAACAAGATTAAATCACCTATCACCAAACATGATCCCAAAGGCTTTACTTGGCACAAACACTATTTAAAACATAAAAACACAGTCATAACAGTAGCATAATTGTGCAAACACTAAAGAACAGAAAGAAAAAGGCAAAAATAAATTTTATTCATTGGGTTGCCTCCCAATAAGCGCTATCATTTTACGCCCCTAGCTAGGCATAATGCATAGATTCAAGTATTGTCATCTTTAATTTTTGATCCATAAGATGCCCTCATGATTGATTCATATGGTGGCTTAATTATTGTTCTAGGGAAGTGTTACATACCCTTTCTTAGTGAAAACTGAAATTTAATATTCCCTTCATATCAATCACGGCAACAATACTGTGTAAAAACGGTCTACCAAATATAATAGGACAAGACGGATTGCAATCAATATAAAGAACAGTAAAATCTATGGGCACATAATTACTATTTGCAAGAATAAGAACATCATTAATTCTTCCCAAAGGTTTTTTAATAGTAGAATCTTCCAAGTGTAGACTAAGAGAACATTCTTCAATATCGGTAAGACCAAGAACATCACTTAAAGATTTCAGAATTGTGGAAACACTAACACTCAAATAACATAAAGCAAAGCACTCATAATTTTTTATCTTGACTTTAATAGTAGGTTCCCATTCATCTTGTAAATTTCTAGGGATTGAAATCACTAGTTCTAACTTTTCTTCTAAAGCTTTCATCATAGCATCTATGATATGTTTAGTAAAAGCTTTATTTTGTTCATAGGCATAAGGTGAATTTGTCATGGATTGCAACAAAGAATGCATTCAATCAAAGAGCAACTATCATAATTAAAGTCTTTCTAATCCAAAATAGTGGCACATCACTAGTTAAAGTTTTGACCTCTCCAAACCCACTTTTAGCAAATTTTTCATCAATTTTTTCACCCTCCGAATTATTGGGACACCCTTTAGCTAAAGTTGACTCTTATTCAGGCCCTTTATCATCAATTTTAATCTTACTAAACAAGGAATCAATAGAAGAAACACTAATAATTTTAAGATCTTAATCATTTTTATAAAAGCTATCACTAGAAAATGCTCTTTCTGAAAATTCTCTTTTAGCTCTAAGCATAGCGGTTCTTTTGTAACTTTCATCCGTGGAAACATATATAGCTTTAATGGACTCACTGATATCAACCATAGGTGGAAAAAATTTAATCTTGAGATTTTCTACATCATGAGAATTCTATCAATGCTTCTAGACATATCATCAATCTTACTCAACTTTTCTTCTATCATAGTGTTGAAAATTTTTGAGCATTGATAAATTCTTTAATATTATTCTCAATATAAGAGGGGTTCCTACTATTATTGTAAGAAGTATTACCATAGGAATTACCATAATTATTAGAGGAATTTCCAGGAAAAGGCCTACGATTGAAATTACCTCTATAAGTATTGCTACTAAACTTGTTTCGTGAGACAAAACTCACATCTACGGGATCACTATTTTGCTCAATCAAAGTAGACAAAGGCACATCATTAAGATCAATAGGAGCACTTTTACTAGCAATCAATTTAATAAGAGCGTCAACTTTTTCACTCAAAGTACTAATTTCTTCAACTGAATTAACTTTTTTACTAGTAGGTGCTCTTTTGGTATGCCATTGTGAATAATTTCCCATAATGTTATCAAGAAATTTAGTAGCTTCACCCAAATTAATCTCCATAAAATTACCATGCGCGGCAGATCTAAAGATTTCTTGAAACAAAATTCAATCCTGCATAAATTTTTGTATAATCATCCAAAGATTTAAACCATGAGTAGGACAATTTCTTAGCATCAATTTCATTCTTTCCCAAGATTGTGCAACATGCTCATGATCAAGTTGCTTAAAATTCATGATTTGAGTTGTAAGGGAAATTATTTTCGCGGGTGAAAAACACTTAGTAATAAAAGCATCTTTGCACATATCCCAAGAATCAATACTATTGCGAGGCAAAGAAAAAAACTAAATTTTTGCACGATCCCTCAAAGACAAAGGAAATAATTTCAACTTCACGATATCACTGTCCACATATTTTTTTTCTTTTGCATATCACACAATTCTACGAATGTGTTTAGATGGGATGCGGCATCCTCATTAGGAGTACCGAAAAATTGATCTTTCGTCACAAGATTCAACAAAGCGGCATTAATATCACAAGATTCCGCACCAATGGCGGGAGGACAAATCGGAGTGCTAATAAAATCATTATTATTGGTATTGAAAAATCACACAATTTGGTATTTTCTTGAGACATGTGAACTACGCAAACGGAAAGATAGATCTGACGAGAAAACACCGAAATAAAAAGGGGGCGAATAAAAAGGAAATTTTTTGTGAAGTGGGGGAGATGAAAACGAGTGGCAAATAGCAAATAATGTAAATTGCAAGGAGATGAGATTTGTGATTAGGAACCTGATAGATGTTGATGATGTCTCCTCGGCAATGGCGCCAAAAATTCCTTTTGATGTCGGTTGAAACTGCGTCGGTATTTCCCAAAGAGGAAGGGATGATGCAGTATAGCTACGGTAGGTATTTCCCACAGTTGTGAAACCAAGGTATCAATCCAGTAGGAGAACCAAGCAATACTATGTAAACAATACCTGCACGCAAAGAACAAATACTTGCAACCCGACGCTTAAGAGGGGTTGTCAATCCCTCCATGGTAAAAAGATAGATAAATTTGTGGTAAAAAAGTGCAGCAAGGTATTTTTGGGTTTTTGGAATAATAGATTTGAAAATAATAGTGGAAAATAATAGATCGGAAAGCAAATATGATAAAGAATAGACCCGGGGTTGTATCTTTCACTAGTGGCTTCTCTCGAGAAATAGCACACGTTGGGTAAACAAATTACTATTGGGCAATTGATAGAAGATCAAATAATTATGACAATATCCAAGGCAATGATCAATATACAGGCATCACTTCCAACTTAGTAGACCGACTCCTGCCTGTATCTACTACTATTACTCCACACATCGACCGATATCCAGCATGCATCTAGTGTATTAAGTTCATGGAGAAACGGAGTAATGCAATAAGAACGATGGCATGATGTAGACACGATCTATTCATGTAGGAATAGGCCCCATCTTTTTATCCTTAATAGCAACGATACATGCGTGCCTTGCTGCCCCTTATGTCACTAGGAAAGAACACCGCAAGATCAAACCCATCACAAAGCACCTCTTCCCATGGCAAGAAAAATCCATCTAGTTGGCCTAACTAAACCAAAATATTAGAAGAAGAAATATGAGGCTATAAATAATCATGCATATAGGAGATCAAAGAAAACTCAAATAATATTCATGGATATTGATCTGATCATAAACTCAAACTTCAAAGACCGGAATGTCCGGCTCGAGTTATGAATGGCATACAAGTTATGAGATGTAGAGGTAGTTGGTCAAGTAAAGTGTAGTTCTTGGGAAATATGATTAATTTGTTGATCACTGATTCTTCAGTGTTGTGGTCAAAAGGTTAATCACAAGGATATCAACTCGATTGCATATTATTGTAAATCATTGCAAAGAAACCCCGAACGGCCTAAATGACCAACATATAATGAGGTTAAAATATTTTGATGGATTGTAAAAGGTTATCGTATTTTTATCAAAGTATTTCCTCTGTATTTATTATCATAATTCATTTTAGAGTACTTGTACACTCTATCCCATTGCATAGAAGTTGCAAGGAGGTTGTTCATGACAGAACAATAGTTGTTCGATGTTATGAAGGAGGTTGTTCATGACAAAACAATAGTTGTTTGATCTGATGAACAAAAAGGTATACTCTTATTGTGAATAAGATGTAGTATATTATGAATATTGATAATAAAACTGAACATCCATAACACTGATGCTAAATGTTGCAAGACTAAAAGAATACCACATTTGTGTGGCACTGCATTTAGTCACATTGGAGAAACCAGCATGGAGAAATTTCATAGTGATGAATTTTGAAGTCATCTGATTGAGAATCATTTGAAACTTGAAAGTCTCGTCCAATTAGTGAAGTACACTAAAGTACCATTCATAGGCCATAAAGAACGAGCAACAAAATAATTGGAGATATGCATATTGATGTATGTAATCCAATAAGCGTTGTTGCAAGCAGTGGATTTATCTATCTTCAAGATGACTCAAGTAGATATTTATATTTACTAATTGAGAAATAAATTTTGATCATTTGAAGTGTTTCAAAAGGTTTTCAGAATGAAGTAGAAATTATTGTAACAAGAAAATTATGTTTCTACAATTGGATTGCAGAAAAGAATATTTGAGATACAAATTTAGCGAATGTCCGATAAGCTATAAAAGAATTTTATAGCTTGCAACTCCTAGAACACTACTAAGAGTAGAGTGTTTTAAGTAGATGCAAACAATCTATGTATGACATGGTGAGATCAAAGATGACAATAATTCTTTCGCCAATTGACACGTCTCCAACGTATCTATAATTTTTTATTGTTCCATGCTATTATATTACCCGTTTTGGATGTTTATGGGCTTTACTCTACACTTATATCATTTTTAGGACTAACCTACTAACCGGAGGCCCAGCCCAAATTGTTGTTTTCTTGCCTATTTTAGTGTTTCGAAGAAAAAGGAATATGAAACGGAGTCCAAATGGAATGAAACCTTCGGGAGAGTTATTTTTGGAACGGAAGCAATCCAAGAGACTTGGAGTAGACGTCAGGGAAGCTTCAAGGTGGCCACGAGGTAGGGAGGCGCGCCCTACCCCCTAGGCGCGCCCCCACCCTCTTGGGCCCCTCGTGTCTCCCCTGACCAACTTCTTTCGCCTATATATGTCCATATACCCTAAAAACATGGGGGAGCACAATAGATCGGGAGTTCCGCCGCTGCAAGCCTCTGTAGCCACCAAAAACCAATCGGGACCCTGTTCCGGCACCCTACCGGAGGGGGGATCCATTACCGGTGGCCATCTTCATCATCCCAGCGCTCTCCATGATGAGGAGGGAGTAGTTCACCCTCGGAGCTGAGGGTATGCACCAGTAGTTATGTGTTTGATCTCTCTCTCTCTCTCATGTTCTTGAGGTGATACGATCTTGATGTATCGCGAGCTTTGCTATTATAGTTGGATCTTATGATGTTTCTCCCCCTCTACTCTCTTGTGATGAATTGAGTTTTCCCTTTGAATTTATCTTGTCGGATTGAGTCTTTAATGATTAGAGAACACTTGATGTATGTCTTGCCGTGCTTATCTGTGGTGACAATGGGATATTCACGTGATCTACTTGATGTATATTTTGGTGATCAACTTGCGGGTTCAGTGAACTTATGCATAGGGGTTGGCACACGTTTTCATCTTGACTCTCCGGTAGATACTATGGGGCACTGTTTGAAGTACTTTGTGTTGGTTGAATAGATGAATCTGAGATTGTGTGATGCATATCATATAATCATACCCACAGATACTTGAGGTGACATTGGAGTATCTAGGTGACATTAGGGCTTTGGTTGATTTGTGTCTTAAGGTGTTATTCTAGTACGAACTCTATGATAGATCGAACGGGAAAAATAGCTTCGTGTTATTTTACTACGGACTCTTGAATAGATCGATCAGAAAGGATAACTTTGAGGTGGTTTCGTACCCTACCATAATCTCTTCGTTTGTTCTCCACTATTAGTGACTTTGGAGTGACTCTTTGTTGCATGTTGAGGGATTGTTATATGATCTAATTATGTTATTATTGTTGAGAGAACTTGCACTAGTGAAAGTATGAACCCTAGGCCTTGTTTCCTAGCATTGCAATACCGTTTATTCTCACTTTTACCACTTGTTACCTTGATGTTTTTATATTTTCAGATTACAAATACTCATATCTACCATCCATATTGCACTTGTATCACCACTCTTTGCCGAACTAGTGCACCTATACAATTTACCATTGTATCGGGTGTGTTGGGGACACAAGAGATTCTTTGTTATTTGGTTGCAGGGTTGTTTGAGAGAGACCATCTTCATCCTATGCCTCCCACGGATTGATAAACCTTAGGTCATCCACTTGAGGGAAATTTTCTACTGTCCTACAAACCTCTGCACTTGGAGGCCCAACAACGTCTATAAGGAGAAGGTTGTGTAGTAGACATCAAGATCTTTTCTGGTGCCATTGCTGGGGAGGTGAGTGCTTGAAGGTATATCTTTAGATCTTGCAATCAAATCTTTTTGTTTCTTGTTTTATCACTAGTCTATTCTATAAAAGAAAACTACAAAAAAATGGAATTGACTTTGCCTCATACGCTTCATCTGAATGATGCAAAGGAAAATTGTGCTCAAGTGCTAGAAGAAGAAGTCTATAAAATGTTTGGCAGTAAATCTCTGAATAATGAGTATGATTGCAATGTTGTTAGCATGAACTCTTTGAATATCCATGGTACTAATGATTATTGCACTAGTCATGATGAAAATGTCTCTTATAAGCATGTCAACTTTTGTGGAGTACAAAGAGTTTCCAGGTACACACTGTGACGCCCGGATAATTAGGCTACAGTAAAACTCTGCTAATGATGCCACGTCACCACTCTTACTGTTGTAAACCTCACGATGATTCAATCCCGTCTGAATTCAAAAATTCAAAATCAAGGCAAACAATAAAAGTTTTCAAACATTAAAACTAAAATGTTCTATATGTGCCAAATATTGCATAAATAATTATGGTGGAGAATCCACATTTTTATAAAGTATTTAATGGCACTGAAATAAATAAAACAGTAATAAAAACTAATAATTAAATGCCTTTACTAATTAGTAAATTATCAAACTAAATTAATTGGGGACTAGACATTTTGTGACGGTGGACTAAACTGAGATACTAAATTAGATGCTGTGTATATATTTTACAGAAACTAAAATAAAAGGTGACTAAAGTAAAACAGGAAAGAATAAATAAAAAGAAAAGAACAAATAGAAAACAAAAGAAAGAAAAAGGAGAAAGAAAACCCCCCTGCCCCTCTGGGCTTCAGCCCAGCTCACCGGCCTCTCGGCCCTCCTGGCGACCGGCCGGCCCAGCCCCCCCCCCTCTCTCTGGCCAAGTTGGCCACTACACCAGGCCCAACCCACCCGTCCTCCCTTATCCCCTCCCACACCCCGAAATATCTGCAGACCACCCCACTCCCCCGATCCACCTCACCCTCTCGCTCTCTCGATCTGGATCGGGAGATCCCCCCTCGCCTCCGCCCGACGGCCCTCCTCCCTGCCCAGGTGGTGCCGCCGCCGTTCGACCCCGACGGACGCCTCGCCCTCCTCCTGAAGCTCGCCGCCTCGTTGCGTCGCCCAGACCTGAGCCGGCGCCCCGCCACCTCGACCACGCCTCCCCACCGGACTGCCTCCTCGCCTACGACGTCGCTGTCCCCGTCCCCCACCTCGAGCACCATTGCCACGTGCCCTACGCTCCGCTGTGAGCCCCTCGCCAACCCCCACCCTCGTCTCCGTCGTCGAACGTGGCCGCCGCTCCCTGTTGCGGATGTTGCCTGGCCCGTGCTCCCGTGCTTCCCTGCGCCGTCCCGCGGTCGCCCCGTCTTGGTCCGCCGTGGTCGTGCCGCCCCGCTCTTGCTTGCTTCCCGCGTCGGGTGTGGCCGCCGGACCGCGCGTCCCTGGCCACGCCCGCCAGGCCCTGCGCCTCGCCGCCCCAGTCCTCGCGGCTCCGACCGGCCGCGCCATGGCCGCCGGCGCGCGCCCTCCTGGGCGCCCGAGTGCTCCCCGCCCCTGGTGGCCTCGGGCACGCACGCCCGCACCCGTCGCCCGCTAGGCCACTAGGGTATATCACACCGGGGCCCCATGCCCCTGTTAAAAAAACGAAAATTAAAAAGAAATGAAAATGTAATTAATAAAAACATTAATTAGTTAATTAATTAATTAGTGAAATACTTAAGTTAATTAATCATGTTTAAATTAATCTAATCAACTAGTTAATTTAATTAAGCAGTAATCAATCAGCTAAAACCTACTTAAACTAAAAAGTGTATGACATGCAGGACCCACACGTAGTTGACTCAGTCAACTGCGCAGTTGACTGCTGACGTCAGCATGTTGTCATGGTGACGTCATCTTTTAGTATTCTGGATAATGTTGAGATAAATAATTAAATAAATCCTGAAAATGATTTAAATCTTTTAAAATTAATAGAAAATAAACCGTAGCTCCGATGAAAAAACTTTGTACATGAAAGTTGCTCAGAACGACGAGACGAATCTGGATACGTAGTCCGTTCGTCCGCCACGCACCCCTAACATATTAAACTCGCAACTTTCCCCCTCCGGCTCCTCTGCCCGAAAACACGAAACACCGGGGATATTTTCCCGGATGTTTCCCCCTTCACCGGTATCGCCCATCCCTGCGTTAGGTCACCCCTAGCACAACGTATTGCCGCGTCTTGCTTTGTGTTACATTTGATTGCTCCGTTATTTATTGTGTTCCCCCTCCGTTACTCCTTTCCGGTAGACTCCGAGACCGATGCTGATGCCCATGTGGTCGACTACGTCACCGACGACCCCTCTCTCTTGCCAGAGCAACCAGGCAAGCCCCCCCCCCTTGATCACCAGATATCGCCTATTCTACTCTATACTGCTTGCATTAGAGTAGTGTAGCATGTTACTGCTTTCCGATATTCCTATCCTGATGCATAGCCTGTCCTTGCTACTACTGTTGTTACCATTACCTGCTATCCTACTGCTTAGTATAGGATGCTAGTGTTCCATCAGTGGCCCTACACTCTTGTCCGTCTGCCATGCTATACTACTGGGCCGTGATCACTTCGGGAGGTGATCACGGGCATATACGATATACTTTACACAGTTACATTACCTGTGATACTGTTCGGAGATGGGGGCTGAAGGGGCAGGTGGCTCCATCCCGGTAGAGGTGGGCCTGGGTTCCCGACGTCCCCCGACTGTTAGTTGTGGCGGAGCGGCAGGGCAGGTTGAGACCACCTAGGAGACAGGTGGGCCTGGCCCTGTTCGGCGTTCGCGGATATTTAACACGCTTAACGAGATCTTGGTATTTGATCTGAGTTGGCTACGAGCCTATACGCACTAACCATCTACGCGGGAGTAGTTATGGGTATCCCGACGTCATGGTATCAGCCGAAGCAATTCGTGACGTCAGCGACTGAGCGGCGCGCGCCGGGTTGGACTGCGTTAACGCAACTTCCTTTGTAATGGAGGTTGCTAGGTCTGCTCACCGGCCGCGTACGCAACTTGCAGGTGTGCTCAGGGCGATGGGCCCAGACCCCTGCGCGCTTAGGTTTAGACCGGCGTGCTGGCCTCTCCGTTGAGCCTAGGTGGGGCTGCGACGTGTTGATCTTCCGCGGCCGGGCATGACCCAGGAAAGTGTGTCCGGCCAAATGGGATCAAGCGTGCTGGGTAAGTTGGTGCACCCCTGCAGGGAAGTTAATCTATTCGAATAGCCGTGATCTTCGGTAACAGGACGACTTGGAGTTGTACCTTGACCTTATGACAACTAGAACCGGATACTTAATAAAACACACCCTTCCAAGTGCCAGATACAACCCGGTGATCGCTTTTCTACAGGGCGACGAGGAGAGGATCGCCGGGTAGGTTTATGCTATGCGATGCTACTGGAGATGCTACTTGGAGGACTTCAGTCTACTCTCTTCTACATGCTGCAAGACGGAGGCTGCCAGAAGCGTAGTCTTCGACAAGATTAGCTATCCCCCCTTTTATTCTGGCATTCTGCAGTTCAGTCCACTGATATGGCCCTTTACACATATACCCATGCATATGTAGTGTAGCTCCTTGCTTGCGAGTACTTTGGATGAGTACTCACGGTTGCTTTCTCCCCCCTTTTTCCCCCTTTCTTTCTTTCTGGTTGTCGCAACCAGATGCTGGAGTCCAGGAGCCAGACGCCACCGTCGATGATGACTCCTACTACACCGGAGGTGCCTACTACTACGTGCAGCCCGCTGACGACGACCAGGAGTAGTTAGGAGGATCCCAGGCAGGAGGCCTGCGCCTCCTTCGATCTGTATCCCAGTTTGTGCTAGCCTTCTTAAGGCAACTTGTTTAACTTATGTCTGTACTCAGATATTGTTGCTTCCGCTGACTCGTCTATGATCGAGCACTTGTATTCGAGCCCTCGAGGCCCCTGGCTTGTATTATGATGCTTGTATGACTTATTTATGTTTTAGAGTTGTGTTGTGATATCTTCCCGTGAGTCCTTGATCTTGATCGTACACATTGCGTGCATGATTAGTGTACGATTGAATCGAGGGCGTCACAAGTTGGTATCAGAGCCGACTGCATGTAGGAATCCCCCTTTCCAACTCCTTGGCCGAAGTTGAGTCTAGTCGATGAAAATTGTTTTACTAACTTGGCTGTGCGGCCCATGGGCCCACGTCGCCAATTGGGTGGTATTAGGATCTTTTACTCCTCGACCTTTACTCTGGGACTCTGATCTCTCTTCTATTCAGGTTTAATGGTTTTGCTAACTCTAACTCTAGGTTCTCGTAACTATTTCCCCCGGAGAACCCTCATTACGGAAGATCACCTGCTTCGTCAAAAGATTCTGAGGATATCCCTCGATATTTTCCCAGAGACCCTTGTGCTCATCGCCTTTGCAATTCACTGCCATCGATATATCCCTATGGATATCTGCATGCACTTGTCATTCTCTTGATCATTCCTCGTTGCTCTTGTTGTTGCAAGATGCCTCGAGATCCTTTGAGTTTATTGTCTTGCAGTTTTATTTCGCATGAAAACCCCTACGGTTTTTCCTCACATTTATCGAGGATCCGTTCTTCTCAATTGTTCATGTGCCTCACAAAATTCTTCGGAGTACTTTTCGATCTTTCGATAATCCGCTACAGCCTGTTACTCTTGAAACTCTTGCCTGCTTGCATTATGGTTAATTCCATATGACTTCTAGTCCTCGTTAACATCCCTTGTCTTAGTCATTTTGAGCCTATTGATTCAATGTGTGCGTACGCACGCAGTCATCAGGTTATCCTTTTTAAAATTATCTTTTCGGCTCAGGCGTCATTCCGGACGTGAGTTAGTTCTCGGCAATTCAAACCTTTATTGATTGCCCAACTAAGTGTTTCCAACTTAACCATCCTTGATCAGAGCATCTGCTTCTGATCCTTTGTTTTGGAAATCATAATTCCTTTGTTATCTAAGCATCGAATTACTCAGATGTCCTATAATATGATGCTCGTGCATTCTTTCTTCCTCTGATTGAGTACCGATACTCACATCAGCTCCGTTGTGGATCGCCCGATCCATTGATGGGTTTCATCCGACACTGTCCTTCATATTCAGATAACCTTGTGAGTCTTTCCACGGATATATAAAGGCTTGGATAGATTGCATCCTCTGTTTTCTCTACCATGCTCTGTTTTTCGAGCTGGTGGTATTTCTATTGAAGCTTGTGGTATATATTTCCACGATACCCTGAAGGATTGAACCTATGCCTTCCTTAATATGTGTGAACTCGAAAGTTTTCACGAGTCATACACTTCTGGTATTTTGCCAGATAAAATTTCAACACTACAACTTCCTCGAAGGTGAGAAGTGAATGAAAGGTTATGCATTGGAGAAGTGGGAGTCGACCTTGAACTTGGTGTTCATGCCCATGGACACGATGTAGATCCTATCATAGGAGCTTCTTGTAATAATAACTATTTCCTTGATATGGAATCATCTGGTATCTATGTATTGATCATTTGCAATCGTGGTCCCGACCACATTTTCTCCTTGATTCCATTTCTCAGACAAGTTAAAACACTTGTCTTTTGTTGATCGATACATCTCGGCAACCTCTATTTTTTATCTTCCTTGAGTATTAACCTCTGGTATCTCGAGAACTGTGTTGCTTCCTGCGAGTCTTCATCTAGTATTGCTTCTCACCGCTCTCGGATCCCCCCTAAGGTTCTGAGTTATTAGTCACTCGAGAACACCGATAAGTGAATCGAATCCGCACTCCTATCCAACAACTCTAAGTAATTTTTGTTGCTTATGAGTTTAATAATCCTTCAAGTCATTCCTAGCCTTAGCGGCTATATCATTATCGTGCAGACTTTTAACTGTGCTACATAGTCCTTAATCCTGGAGCACAACCTTCGATGATGAGCTAAGCTTACGTCGATCTTCCTCATCATACCATTTCTCCTTGAACAGCAAACTTGATTTCGAGTTTGAGTCGTGTCCTTGGTTCCAATAACCTTTCGCTTCATCATTCCTTTGACTTGGTGTCATCGCCGATCGAATACACCTGCATAAACCTCTCGACAATGGTGTCGTGATCATCATCAACATTTTGAGCTCTTACAGGATATCAATTGAATTCATGATGAGAAATACCATCCTTGCCCTTGATGATTGTGTTATCATCGACCACTTTATTGCCTTCCGTTCAACATAAACTTGTTCGTGTTTTGTGTTATACCCTGAGTTCCTTGCTACCCAGCATTGTTCTTCTTTACCTTGGAATATTACCACCTTTTATGTCATCAATGTTATGAGAATTTCACCACCTCTTAAGAATTCTTGGTATGGTGAAACTTTTCACCATCACCATTCTTCTTGGGTCCTCGTGTTGATTCCAACCGGGGTACCAACAAGTGAGCGGTGCTGTTTGGATTCTGCCCTTCTAGCAACCCTATTGCTTTGAAGTTAATGGTCGGTCGTTCATTCTTAGACTATTGATTATTGAATCATCATTCCGACATTGGTCGTGCAACCCAGCCCATATTCCCGGTGCACCTCTCATCCAATGTTTAACTGTGTATGTTCTCCTCGAGCATACACCATTTTCTCATTTGATCCGACAAATGTTATCTCCTTGTTCACATAACTGTGGAAATCCACCTTTTTGGAAATCTGAGGATTTTCGCTGATTCCATCAGCTACCCCCTCATCCTCTCCTTGATTTAATGATGAGCTCTTATTTCGGAACTTGCTCCCATAGTTCATTTCCCGAGAATCTTGCAATGCCATTTCAACGATTTGTGTTGCGCCTTTTCTTCTCGGACATCCTGAGTCTGAGGTACCATGACACCAATTGGATCTGAATCTCGGTCAGATATGATGGTTGGGACAACTTTCCATGATTTATGTTGTTGGTCCTTTGATGACCCGGTAATATGATGTCATGCCTAGCACCCCCCCTGGCTGGAGGACCTATCATTATAATTTCTTTTGCAAGGATAACCATTCCTCCTGGAGGAAATTGTAGGACTTATTTTATAAGTTACTCCTGATGGATCATTGGTGTATCCGATGTCTGGCCCTTGATTGAAACACCATATCATTGCTACCTGAAGCATGTCTGTGGTACTCCGTTCATCACCAAGAACATTTGAAGCACAATGCTAAATTCTCTTTATCAATTATCCAAACACCGTTGTATGGGTAATGTCATGAAATTCCTCTCCCCTACCTAAAGAGTTTTCTACATCATATCTTATCACGGATATCATGCTCTGTTTGTCCTTGGGAAGGATATACCCCTGGATTATGTGTTTAAATTTTCCTTTCCATTGTTCTGTTTAACCTGATGATCACATTTTACTTTCCATTGGTTTGTTTGACCTTTCTTGTGATCTATATAATCTAAGCAGTAATAATTCACTGCTTATGTAAACACCTCGGTGTACAACTCTACCAGTGAGACCCTGTTTCTATTGTTGATGACATTTCGGTAACCGCCGATGGACGAGAACTTTGCCTCTTGGCCCGCCTCATTTCAACGAGCAGGAAAATGGTTCTCTGTGTCCCTCACCCTTGGTACCGACATTGTTGCCAACATAAATGGCAAGCTACCCTCTAACATACCTTACTATCGTGACCGTGCAAGATGTCAGCACCCTTGCTACTTTTAACCCACATGGTGGGCCCATAACCCACAGTTCCACAGGATCGAAACCTGACTCTCCTGTCCACCCTAGATTTCCAAAGCTATGCCTCACGCGTGGCCTCATATATAATTCACGAGCCACCTCCCGAGAGATCATCAATTCTGGTATCAGACACAATACTTATTACCGTTGCTCTGGACCCGTTTCACACTTTGTTTCAGGCATCGAACGATTGCCTACCCGCTCGAAACATCTCATGGTACTTACTTACTCTACTCTCGATATTGTCTTAAGTTTCCATTCGAGAGTTACTTTCCGCCACCATCCCCGAGGTTATCAACCAGATAGTCGACCTTTCAGAGGTCCGTTTTTTCGCAGTTACCCCTTGTCCTTCATACGTACAATGAAGACTCCAAAGAAAGGACGACAACTTCATCGTGATGCATTGATGCATAGGAATGAAGACATCAATGCTATGGATCGTCCTCTTCGAGAAGAGCTACCAAGACCAAGAAGATTCGCTAGAATTTCGTAACCAAACCTTTCCCCCTTAGACCCCTCTTAAATCTCGGGACGAGATTTCTTATAGTGGAGGAGAATTGTGACGCCCGGATAATTAGGCTACAGTAAAACTCTGCTAATGATGCCACGTCACCACTCTTACTGTTGTAAACCTCACGATGATTCAATCCCGTCTGAATTCAAAAATTCAAAATCAAGGCAAACAATAAAAGTTTTCAAACATTAAAACTAAAATGTTCTATATGTGCCAAATATTGCATAAATAATTATGGTGGAGAATCCACATTTTCATAAAGTATTTAATGGCACTGAAATAAATAAAACAGTAATAAAAACTAATAATTAAATGCCTTTACTAATTAGTAAATTATCAAACTAAATTAATTGGGGACTAGACATTTTGTGACGGTGGACTAAACTGAGATACTAAATTAGATGCTATGTATATATTTTACAGAAACTAAAATAAAAGGTGACTAAAGTAAAACAGGAAAGAATAAATAAAAAGAAAAGAACAAATAGAAAACAAAAGAAAGAAAAAGGAGAAAGAAAACCCCCTGCCCCTCTGGGCTTCAGCCCAGCTCACCGGCCTCTCGGCCCTCCTGGCAACCGGCCGGCCCAGCCCCCCCCCCACTCTCTGGCCAAGTTGGCCACTACACCAGGCCCAACCCACCCCGTCCTCCCTTATCCCCTCCCACGCCCCAAAATATCTGTAGACCACCCCACTCCCCCGATCCACCTCACCCTCTCGCTCTCTCGATCTGGATCGGGAGATCCCCCCTCGCCTCCGCCCGACGGCCCTCGTCCCTGCCCAGGTGGTGTCGCCGCCGTTCGACCCCGACGGACGCCTCGCCCTCCTCCTGAAGCTCGCCGCCTCGTTGCGTCGCCTAGACCCGAGCCGGCGCCCCGCCACCTCGCCCCGAAGTCGCCCCGCCGCCTCGACCACACCTCCCCACCGGACTGCCTCCTCGCCTACGACGTCGATGTACCCGTCCCCTACCTCGAGCACCATTGCCACGTGCCCTACGCTCCGATGTGAGCCCCTCGCCAACCCCCCCCCCCTCGTCTCCATCGTCGAACGTGGCCGCCGCTCCCTGTTGCGGATGCTTCCTGGCCCGTGCTCCCGTGCTTCCCTGCGCCGTCCCGCGGTCGCCCTGTCTTGGTCCGCCGTGGCCGTGCTGCCCCGCTCTTGCTTGCTTCCCGCGTCGGGTGTGGTCGCCGGACCGCGCGTCCCTGGCCACGCCCGCCAGGCCCTGCGCCTCGCCGCCCCAGTCCTCGCGGCTCCGACCGGCCGCGCCATGGCCGCCGGCGCGCGCCCTCCTGGGCGCCCGAGTGCTCCCCGCCCCTGGTGGCCTCGGGCACGCACGCCCGCACCCGTCGCCCGCTAGGCCACTAGGGTCTATGACACCGGGGCCCCATGCCCCTGTTAAAAAACGAAAATTAAAAAGAAATGAAAATGTAATTAATAAAAACATTAATTAGTTAATTAATTAATTAGTGAAATACTTAAGTTAATTAATCATGTTTAAATTAATCTTATCAACTAGTTAATTTAATTAAGCAGTAATCAATCAGCTAAAACCTACTTAAACTAAAAAGTGTATGACATGCAGGACCCACACGTAGTTGACTCAGTCAACTGCGCAGTTGACTGCTGACGTCAGCATGTTGTCATGTTGATGTCATCTTTTACTATTCTGGATAATGTTGAGATAAATAATTAAATAAATCCTGAAAATGATTTAAATCTTTTAAAATTAATAGAAAATAAACCGTAGCTCCGATGAAAAAACTTTGTACATGAAAGTTGCTCAGAACGACGAGACGAATCCGGATGCACAGTCTGTTCGTCCGCCACGCACCCCTAACATATCAAACTCGCAACTTTCCCCCTCCGGCTCCTCTGCCCGAAAACACGAAACACTGGGGATATTTTCCCGGATGTTTCCCCCTTCACCGGTATCGCCCATCCCTACGTTAGGTCACCCCTAGCACAACGTATTGCCGCGTCTTGCTTTGTGTTACATTTGATTGCTCCGTTATTTATTGTGTTCCCCCTCCGTTACTCCTTTCCGGTAGACTCCGAGACCGATGTTGATGCCCCTGTAGTCGACTACGTCACCGACGACCCCTCTCTCTTGCCAGAGCAACCAGGCAAGCCCCCCCCCTTGATCACCAGATATCGCCTATTCTACTCTATACTGCTTGCATTAGAGTAGTGTAGCATGTTACTGCTTTCCGATATTCCTATCCTGATGCATAGCCTGTCCTTGCTACTACTGTTGTTACCATTACCTGCTATCCTACTGCTTAGTATAGGATGCTAGTGTTCCATCAGTGGCCCTACACTCTTGTCCGTCTGCCATGCTATACTACGGGCCGTGATCACTTCGGGAGGTGATCACGGGCATATACGATATACTTTACATAGTTACATTACCTGTGATACTGTTCGGAGATGGGGGCTGAAGGGGCAGGTGGCTCCATCCCGGTAGAGGTGGGCCTGGGTTCCCGACGGCCCCCGACTGTTACTTTGTGGCGGAGCGGCAGGGCAGGTTGAGACCACTTAGGAGACAGGTGGACCTGGCCCTGTTCGGCGTTCGCGGATATTTAACATGCTTAACAAGATCTTGGTATTTGATCTGAGTTGGCTACGAGCCTATGCACACTAACCATCTACGTGGGAGTAGTTACGGGTATCCCGACGTCGTGGTATCAGCCGAAGCACTTCGTGACGTCAGCGACTGAGCGGCGCGCGCCGGGTTGGACTGCGTTAACGCAACTTCCTTTATAATGGAGGTTGCTAGGTCTGCTCACCGGCCGTGTACGCAACGTGCAGGTGTGCTCAGGGCGATGGGCCCAGACCCCTGCGAGCTTAGGTTTAGACCGGCGTGCTGGCCTCTCCGTTGAGCCTAGGTGGGGCTGCGACGTGTTGATCTTCCGCGGCCGGGCATGACCCAGGAAAGTGTGTCCGGCCAAATGGGATCAAGCGTGCTGGGTAAGTTGGTGCACCCCTGCAGGGAAGTTAATCTATTCGAATAGTCGTGATCTTCGGTAACAGGACGACTTGGAGTTGTACCTTGACCTTATGACAACTAGAACCGGATACTTAATAAAACACACCCTTCCAAGTGCCAGATACAACCCGGTGATCGCTTTTCTACAGGGCGACGAGGAGAGGATCGCCGGGTAGGTTTATGCTATGCGATGCTACTGGAGATGCTACTTGGAGGACTTCAGTCTACTCTCTTCTACATGCTGCAAGACGGAGGCTGCCAGAAGCGTAGTCTTCGACAGGATTAGCTATCCCCCTTTAATTCTGGCATTCTGCAGTTCAGTCCACTGATGGCCCTTTACACATATACCCATGCATATGTAGTGTAGCTCCTTGCTTGCGAGTACTTTGGATGAGTACTCACGGTTGCTTTCTCCCCCCTTTTTCCCCCTTTCTTTCTTTCTGGTTGTCGCAACCAGATGCTGGAGTCCAGGAGCCAGACGCCACCGTCGACGACGACTCCTACTACACCGGAGGTGCCTACTACTACGTGCAGCCCGCTGACGACGACCAGGAGTAGTTAGGAGGATCCAAGGCAGGAGGCCTGCGCCTCTTTCGATCTGTATCCCAGTTTGTGCTAGCCTTCTTAAGGCAACTTGTTTAACTTATGTCTGTACTCAGATATTGTTGCTTCCGCTGACTCGTCTATGATCGAGCACTTGTATTCGAGCCCTCGAGGCCCCTGGCTTGTATTATGATGCTTGTATGACTTATTTATGTTTTAGAGTTGTGTTGTGATATCTTCCCGTGAGTCCTTGATCTTGATCGTACACATTGCGTGCATGATTAGTGTACGATTGAATCGAGGGCGTCACACACACCAAATAGGGAAGATATATTTTACAAGAGGCATAAGTATTTAGAAACTAAATTGTTGCAAGAGAGGCTAGATGCGAGTGCTGAAAATTTAAAATTTCTTTACCGTACTTGTGAACTTTGCAATGAACATGGCCATTTAAATCTCCGATGCAAATTGTTTCATAATTGAATCGTGTCCAAAAATTGTGATGACTTGATTTCCCTTGCACATCACAATGAACTTAGTTTGCTTTTGGGTTATGAAGAAATTAAACGTTAAACTAAGCATATTCCAGAATTTAACCTTAAGAAATTTCTTGATATTGATCTAGAGGAAATTTATATATATTGTGCAGTGAATTGCATTAAAAATCCTTATATTGCCAATTACATAGAAAAGAAAGCAAATAGAAGATGAAGATAATACTAATGAAAGGGAAGAGACTTCCCAATATCCTCCTATTATTTCTTATGATGAATCAGGTAACGAGGAGGAGCTTTCTATTCAACCAATCTCATTAATAAGGAGCTCAAACAAGAGGGTTGAACCCACACAGGATGTGAAGAAGAAAAAGAAAAGGCGGAGAAGCAAAGGTAGAAAGGTATCCCTCTCAAATGATGTTGCTCCTATTGCTCATTTTGATGATGATAATTGCTATACTATTAGTGATATCCATACTATTAATGATGAGAGTGATTATGCTTATGATATGAAAAGGCCCAAGCTTGGGGATGCTATGTTTGATGAGAATGACATGTTTGAGAATATATTTGCTGTTATTAGTGTTTTTCCCAAGCTTGGGGATGCTATGTTTAGTGAAGATGATATTTTTAGCCTCCCAAGTTTTGATATACAAAGTTGTTATGATGATAGCATGCCTCCTACTTATGATGATTATATTGATGAAAGTGGGTTTGGAAGAGTGTCAACTTTAGGAAGTAATGATCCCACTATTTTGGAAAATGTTGAATCTTATTGTGATAATTATGAATGTGGATTTGGAGAGGTCATGACTTTATTTAGTGATGAATCCACTATTTTGGAAGAGGTTTGAACTGATTATGATGAGAACAAAGTTGCTATTTATGATGATTATTGTGATGAAACTTATGCTACAAAAAGTAGTGATGATTATATTTATAAAACTTGTCATGATTATGATTACCCTTTTTCTGAACATTACTCTTTTAATATGGAAACAATTTATAGTATTCGAGTCTCTTATGATACTCCCACTATTCCGAATGAGAAGAATTTTGCTTATGCGGAGAGTAATAAAAATTCTATGCTTGTGCATCATGAAAAGAATGCTTTATGTGATGGTTATATTGTTGAATTCATTCATGATGCTACTGAAAATTATTATGAGGGAGGAACATGTGCTTGTAGGAATTGCAATAATATCAAGTTTCCTCTCTGTGTGCTTAAAATCTTGAAGATATGCTTGTTTTGCCTTCCTATGCTTGTTGATTATTGTTCCGATAAGTTGTTTTATCACAAAATCCCTATGCATAGGAAGTGGGTTAGACTTAAATGTGCTAGTAATATTCTTCATGATGCTCTCTTTATGTTTCAATTCTTATCTTTTATGTGAGCATCATTGAAATCATCATGCCTAGCTAGAAAGGCATTAAAGAAAAGCGCTTGTTGGTAGACAACCCAATATTTACCCTTACAGTTTTTGTGTGTTCACATGATTATTCTACTGTAGTAACTATGTTTTATAGCTTTTGTTCCAATAAAGTGCCAAGTAAGACCTTTAGGATAGCTTATGGTGATAGTTGTGTTGGTCCTGCTGAAAATCAGAAACTTTTGCAGCCAGTAAATTAGTTTTGATAATTCACAGAAACGTCATTTGATATGATTATTTTTTATATGTATTGGTACACAAATAGCTCAGGTTTTCCTAATATTGTAGGAGTTTTGGAGTTCCAGAAGTATACGTTTGATACAGATTACTACAGACTGTTCTGTTTTGGACAGATTCTGTTTTCTATGTGTTGTTTGCTTATTTTGATGAATCTATGAGTAGTATCGGAGGGTATGAACCATAGAAAAGTTGCAATACAGTATATATTACACAAATATGAATTTAGAATGAGTTCGTAACGGTATCTAAGTGGTGATTTATTTTCTTATACTAACGGAGCTTACGAGTTTTCTGTTGAGTTTTGTGTTGTGAAGTTTTCAAGTTTTGGGTAAAGATTCGATGGACTATGGAATATGGAGTGGCAAGAGCCTAAGCTTGGGGATGCCCAAGGCACTCAAAGGCAATATTCAAGGACAACCAAGAGCCTAATCTTGGGGATGCCCCGGATGGCATCCCCTCTTTCGTCTTCGTCTATCGGTAACTTTACTTGGAGCTATATTTTTATTCGCCACATGATATGTGTTTTGCTTGGAGCGTCTTGTATGATATGAGTCTTTGCCTTTTAGTTTACCACAATAATCCTTGCTGTACACACCTTTTTGGAGACACACACATGATTCAGAATTTATTAGAATACTCTATGTTCTTCACTTATATCTTTTGAGCTAGATAGTTTTTGCTCTATGTGCTTCACTTATATCTTTTAGAGTACGGCGGTGGTTTTATTTTGTAGAAATTGTTGATCACTCATGCTTCACTTATATTATTTTGAGACTCTTTTAGAATAGCATGGTATTTGCTATGGTTATAAAATTGGTCCTAGAATGATGGGCATCCAAGTTGGGTATAATAAAAACTATCATAGAAAGTGAATTGGATGCTATGATCAATTTGATGCTTGATAATTGTTTTGAGATATAAAGGTGGTAATGTTAGATTCATGCTAGTTGGGTAATTATGAATTTGAGAAATACTTGTGTTAAAGTTGGCAAGTCCCGTAGCATGCACGTATAGTAAAAGTTGTGTAACAAATATATTGCATGGGATGCTCTTTTGAGTGCCTTCCTTATGTGTGGAGGTCGGGGGCGCGCGATGGTTAACTCCTACCAACCTCCACCCTAGGGGCATGCGTAGTAGTACTTTGTTTTGAGGGCTAATAAAACTTCTGCAATAAGTATATGAGTTCTTTATGACTAATGTGAGTCCATGGATTATACGCACGTTTACATTTCCATCATTGCTAGCCTCTTCGATACCGTGCATTGCCCTTTCTCACCTTGAGAGTTGGTGCAAACTTCACCGGTGCATCCAAACCCCGTGATACGATACGCTCTATCACACATAAACCTCCATATATCTTCCTCAGAACAGCCACCATACCTACCTATTATGGCATTCCCATAGCCATTCCGAGATATATTGCCATGCAACTTTCCACCGTTTTGTTTATCATGACACGCATCATCATTGTCATATTGCCTTGCATGATCATGTAGTTGACATCGTATTTGTGGAAAAGCCACCATGCATCATTTTTCATACATGTCACTCTTGATTCATTGCCCATCCCGGTACACCGCCGGAGGCATTCATATAGTGTCATATCTTGTTCTAGTTTCGAGTTGTAATTCATGAGTTGTAAATAAATAGAAGTGTGATGATCATCATTATTAGAGCATTGTCCCTTATAAAAAAAGGAAAGGCCAATAAAAAAGAAAGGACAAATAAAAAAAGGAAAAAAAGAAAGGCAAAAAAGAGAGAAAGGCCCAAAAATAAAAATGGGGGACAATGTTACTATCCTTTTCCACACTTGTGCTTCAAAGTAGCACCATGTTCTTCATATAGAGAGTCTCTTATGTTCTAACTTTCATATACTAGTGGGAATTTTTCATTATAGAATTTGGCTTGTATAATCCAACGATGGGCTTCCTCAAAATGCCCTAGGTCTTCGTGAGAAAGCAAGTTGGATGCACACCCACTTAGTTTCTTTTGTTGAGCTTTCATACATTTATAGCTCTAATGCATCCGTTGCATGGCAATCCCTACTCCTCATGTTGACATCAATTGATGGGAATATCCATAGCCCGTTGATTAGCATCGTCAATGTGAGACTTTATCCTTTTTTGTCTTCTCCACACAACCTCCATCATCATATTATATTCCACCCATAGTACTATATCCATGGCTCACGCTCATGTATTGCGTGAGAGTTGAAAAAAGTTGAAGCGTGTTAAAAAGTATGAACAAATTGCTTGGCTGAAACCTGGGTTGTTCTTGATGGGAGTATTTTGTGTGATGAAAATGAAACATAGCCTAACTATATGATTTTGTAGGGATGAACCTTCTTTAGCCATGATATTTTGAGAAGACATGATTGCTTTGTTAGTATACTTGAAGTATTACTATTTCTTATGTCAATATGAACTTTTGTTTTGAATCATTTGGATCTGAACATTCATGCCACAATAAAGAACATTACATTGAGAAATATGCTAGGTAGCATTCCACATAAAAAATTCTGTTTTTATCATTTACCTACTCGAGGACGAGCAGGAATTAAGCTTGGGGATGCTTGATACGTCTCCAATATATCTATAATTTTTTATTGTTCCATGCTATTATATTACCCGTTTTGGATGTTTATGGGCTTTAGTCTACACTTCTATATCATTTTTAGGACTAACCTACTAATCGGAGGCCTAGCCCAAATTGCTGTTTTCTTGCCTATTTCAGTGTTTCGAAGAAAAGGAATATCAAACAGAGTGAAACCTTCGGGAGAGTTATTTTTGGAACGGAAGCAATCCAGGAGACTTGGAGTAGACGTCAGGGAAGTTTTGAGGTGGCCACGAGGCAGGGAGGCGCGCCCTACCCCCTAGGCGTGCCCCCCACCCTCGTGGGCCCCTCGTGTCTCCCCTGACCGACTTGTTTCGCCTATATATGTCCATATACCCTAAAAATATGGGGGAGCACAATAGATCGGGAGTTCCGCTGCCGCAAGCCTCTATAGCCACCAAAAACCAATCGGGACCCTATTTCGGCACCCTGCCGGAGGGGGGATCCATCACCGGTGGCCATCTTCATCATCCTGGCGCTCTCCATGACGAGGAGGGAGTAGTTCACCCTCGGGGCTGAGGGTATGTACTAGTAGCTATGTGTTTGATCTCTCTCTCTCTCTCTCTCTCTCTCGTGTTCTTGAGGTGATACGATCTTGATGTATCGCGAGCTTTGCTATTATAGTTGGATCTTATGATATTTCTCCCCCTCTACTCTCTTGTGATGAATTGAGTTTTCCCTTTGAAGTTATCTTATCTGATTGAGTCTTTAAGGATTTGAGAACACTTGATGTATGTCTTGTCATGTTTATCTGTGGTGACAATGGGATATTCACGTGATCTACTTGATGTATATTTTGGTGATCAACTTGCGGGTTCAGTGAACTTATAAATAGGGGTTGGCATGCGTTTTCATCTTGACTCTCCGGTAGAAACTTTGGGGCACTCTTTGAAGTACTTTGTGTTGGTTGAATAGATGAATCTGAGATTGTGTGATGCATATCGTATAATCATACCCACAGATACTTGAGGTGACATTGGAGTATCTAGGTGACATTAGGGTTTTGGTTTATTTGTGTCTTAAGGTGTTATTCTAGTACAAACTCTATGATAGATCGAACGGAAAGAATAGCTTCGTGTTATTTTACTACGGACTCTTGAATAGATCGATCAGAAAGGATAACTTTGACGTGGTTTCGTACCCTACCATAATCTCTTCGTTTGCTCTCCGCTATTAGTGACTTTGGAGTGACTCTTTTTTGCATGTTGAGGGATTGTTATATGATCTAATTATGTTATTATTTTTGAGAGAACTTGCACTAGTACAATTAAGAACCCTAGGCCTTGTTTACTAGCATTGCAATACCATTTATGCTCACTTTTACCACTTGTTACCTTGTTGTTTTATATTTTTAGATTACAAATACTCATATCTACCATCCATATTGCACTTGTATCACCATCTCTTCGCTGAACTAGTGCACCTATACAATTTACCATTGTATCGGGTGTGTTGGGGACACAAGAGACTCTTTGTTATTTGGTTGCAGGGTTGTTTGAGAGAGACCATCTTCATCCTACGCATCCCAAGGATTGATAAACCTTAGGTCATCCACTTGAGGGAAATTTGCTACTGTCCTACAAACCTCTGCACTTGGAGGCCCAACAACGTGTACAAGAAGAAGGTTGTGTAGTAGACATCACCAATATACTTTCAAAGTGATGCTTTAGAGACTGTGACTTTTACACTGAAAAGGGGCGCCATCAAATTTATTGAAATAAGTGCTACTTTGTAGGTTATCCCAAATAGTTGGGTATTCCTTTATCACTACGCTGAGGCAAAGTGTTTTGCCACAGAGTGTGGAAGTTTTGAAGAAAATGTTTGCTACAAAAGAGTGAGTGGGAGGACAGTGCAACTCGACAAGATTGCATAACCTTCATAATCAGCTCAAAGAAAAGAAACACTCGAAGTAATTCTAGAATTTCTTACTGCGACAGATATGAAAGCCTCTACATGAGATATAGAGACTATGGTCGAACATGTAGCTGAACTATATAGGTTGGAAAATTCATGCAGACCTTTGTGGTATGTAGATGAAATATTGTTGGGAAAACAATGATCTATAATTAACAAGTAAGCACTGATGAGCCCTGACTCTTGGCTATATACCAACATAATCCGAGATAGTATATGTCGGTGTCAAAACTGGCCGATCTCGGGTAGGGGGTCCCGAACTGTGCATCTGAGGATCGAAGGTAACAGGAGACGGGGGACACAATGTTTACCCAGGTTCGGGCCCTCTTAATGGATGTAATACTCTACTTCCTGCTTGATTGACTTTGATGAGTATAGGGGTTACAAGAGTTGATCTACCTCGAGATCTTAATGGCTAAACCCTAGATGTCTAGACTATATGATTTGTGATAGCCTCTATGCACTAAACCCTCCGGCTTATATATACACCAGCGGGGCTAAGGTTGTACAGAGTCAGTTTACAGAAAAAGGAATCTACACATCTGGACGCCAAGCTTGCCATCCATGCAATGGAGAATCCCATCCGGACACGGGGGAAGGCCTTCTATCTTGTATCCTCACGGCCCATCAGTCCAGCTTACAACACATGGGTCGGACTCCCGAGGACCCCTTAGTCCAGGACTCCCTCAGTAACCCGCGAACTTGCCTTCAATGATGATGTAGTATACGGCTTATGTCTTCGGTTTTGCAAGGCAGGTTCTTTATTAAACTTAGGATTGACAACAGTCTAACTCTTACCTCGAGGTGCCGCCTTTATGATTCCTTTCTATGGTCGCCTCGATTTCTGTGCATCGAATGAATGCGAATGGTTCGCGATCTTTTGCAAATAGGCCCCTCACCACGCTCGGACGACATCTATATAAGGAGACTTAGATCCCCAAATGCCATCTCACATCGCGCAGAGGGAAAACCGCCAAGGTTAGCCACAAACAAAATCTTCCGACATGGACAGTGCTCCAGGCTCCTCTTCGCGCCCCCATGGCCCCCAGGAGGGTGATTGGCAAAGCTGCTCTGTGCCTCATCTTCAACTGAGCCGACTCCAAACGCAGGGCTACCTCCCCCTTGCGGATCTGGTCTCCGTTCGAGCGGGCTTGTATTCAACCGGCCATGATGCGATGGCTGAAAACTTCCCCAACCCCAATAAGGAGGAGAGGGTGTGCTTCATGCCGTTTCTATTCCGGGGCCTGGGATTCCCGATCCATCCCTTCCTCTAGGGGTTATTGGAATTTTACGGCATCCAACTACACAACCTCACCCCCAGTTCGATTCTGCACATCTCAGGTTTTGTTGCCCTCCGCGAACTATTCCTAGTCATCGAGGCCCATTTTGAACTATGGAGGAAATTACTTTGCCTTGTCGCCCGCCATCAAGGAGGCTCCATATTGGAAATGGACGGCGCCGTAGTATTGCGCATAGCCGGATCCAGATACCTCATTGGAACTCCCAAAGAGGTATACCCATAGTGGTCTTCGGAATGGTTCTACATGGACGACGTCTCACTGCCGGACCCAGTCTGGCGCGGCCTTCCTGAATTTTCCAGCGCCCCTTTAAAGAATCGCCTCAACTCGCGTCCCCGAAGTCCCAAGGAAGAGCACAGTGTGGAGCTAAAGAGGTTGGTCAGCAAGGTCAGGCTGCTCGCCCATTCCGAACTCTCGGTAGTCGAAGTCATGGCAATTGCAATAAAGTGGCGCATTCGGCCTCTCCAATCCAGGGTAACTCCTTTATGGTGTTACAAGGATAAGAGGACGCATCCCGCTACAAATGGAAGGGTCCAGATACCCCCAGCCGAACTGGCCACAATGTTGGCCTAGCTGTATAAGGGCGGAAAAGAAGATTTTCTCTGTTTAAACTGTCGGGAGGGTTATTCCATGAACACTCCTGTCGAATGGGTAAGATTTCGATCATCTGCACTTATTTTATTGCGTTTACAGACACTAATCCAATTTACCCTTTATCGCTCCCAACAGTCATGGAGGAAGATGACTGAGGACGTCCACTGTCCCACTCCCCAGCCAGAGAATCACAATCGTGAGGTGGACCCTAGCTTTTGCAAGGACCCGGGCGTATATATAGAGTTTGATGACGGGTATTTTATCAGGCGAGCCTTGACGGCTCGGAAGTGGCTATGACCGCCGACTACCCTCGCCTCTATCCCTTCTACATCGTGAGTATCCGAAGGCTTCTTAAAAGAAGATCCTTATCTGCATCCTTACCCGATGTACTGACCCAAATTTTAACAGGATTGGCGCTCTCGGGGCTGTACCTCCACAAGGGCGGCCTCTACACAAGGTCGTCATTCGAAACAAAAGGGACCGGGAGCACTACAGAGAATTCACAGGCTTCCAAGAGGTACGTATGCCTCAATACATGCCTAGGCATGAGTCCAGATTATTGAAAGTCTCCCTTTTTATCATTGACATCAGGAGAAGTACATGACAGACGGTGGGAAAACACCCGATTAGCCAAATGTCTGCTAATCCGATGCATGATTCGTCAACTAGGACGTGAGCCAACGCAATGCCTGTTCCGCCTCCTCAAGAGGATTTGGATGACGTATTAGTCACGAATTCCGAAGTGGAGAGAGTGATCAATCACCGTCGATTACAGGAGGCTATGCATGCTCCAGCTTTTTCCGGACAGGAGTTTGTCGCACTGAGTTTGGTGGATGCTTATTTCTGGGCCGCTCGAGACAGATTTGCCAGAGTCATTCAGCTGTTCTCGAAGTATATATAGGTCAAATTTTGATGCAATTTGTATAGTCATATGCCAATAGCCCCCAAGACTTAAAACGGTAAAGCAGACTGATTTCAGGATCGATAATGTATGCAGGTTTTGAAAGAAAAGAACACCATGCTAGCCCAGGAGCTAGCACAAGCCAGACGCAGTTGAATGCGGTCACCGCCGAGCTAGCGAAATTGAAAGAGACTGCAGCGGGCACATCTAGGGAAGGAAAACTTGAGGAGGAAAAGGACAAACAATCCAAAGAGATAGAGAGCTTAAAGGCTTAGTTATCGGCCGTTCAGAATGAGAATGAAAAGCTGAAGGGCAACATATTCGGTATGTTCTCTCCTCTTATTCCGAATCGCCATAGGTTCTCATGTTTAATCCCTAGGTGCTCATGTTGCAGGTATATTAACTGGTCGGCCAGAGGAGGAAGTATCCAGTTTTCAAGGCGACGTGCTAAAGGAGTTGCCCGTCGTGCATGCTTGGGCCCGAAAGGCCATGAGGAGTATGGTGAAGGCTTTATGGCCATTTGATACCCCGCTAGAAAGTATGGAGGGCCTGGCAAACCTATTCAAATGTGCCCGGTGCCGGTTCGAGCTATGGAAGATGTCTGTCTGCCGTGAAGGCGCACGAGAAGCTTGGGCCATGGTGAAAACACGATTCACAAAACTAGACCCGAATCATATGTCCCGGGTAGGACCAAAGGGACGAGGTGGGAAGGAAATCCCTGTAAATTTGGTCTATGATCAAGTAATGATCATGGCGAAAAATTCACAGGAAGACTGTAAATTAGACAGCCTTATAAACAGAATTGAGGAAGAATAGGCTTTTGACTTAATGTATCAATGTTCATGTATGATCAACTTTTAATTAGATCTGAACAGGGAAATGAATTTGTCATCGCAGGCCTTCGACTTTAACCTCCAAACCAAAATGTTGGAGTGTTTTCGGATACTTAAGATGAAAGTAAGTATCTATCCGGAAACCAGGCAACCCAGTCATTGTGCTCGAACAGACAAAAAATTTGAGTTCGGATGATATGTTATATTACATATGTAAGAAACATCTTCCAGGGAAAATAGTTCCTTTAAGGGTTCCTTTCCTTGGGTCGGCATTATTATGTTTACACGTGCCGGGGTGTGTGGTCCGCAATATGGAAGGACTGTCTCGTAGTGATTGAAATGTCTGCAATACGGCAGCAATCTGTCGTTTTAGTGCTGACCAATTATTCCCTTAAGAACACTAGCTTTTGGCTTCACCCGTCTGAGGTACAAGTCCGGATAACCCAGTTGTAACAATCGCAGAGGTGCTCCCTTTATGCCCTAGCCGAACAATCGGGAACCTAGGGCAAATACACAGGAGCAAGGCAACCCAGCTTGGCAAAAACTTAAGTCATAGAGGTGCATATAATGGCAAAAAGGATGTATATCCGCAAACGACACATATATTGTGATCTCCAGGCTTGGGATAATAATAATCTTTATACAAGCCCCCAGTCATGGTGGGGTGTGTACATTTAAGGATGTGCACCCGTCAGGTGTTCGGCTGAACCGAACACACCATGGGAAACGTATATAAAAAGAAGGAAAAAATTGAGAAGTAGGAAAATAGAACTAATAATAAGCATGACCGGATTTATGCGTAGAATCTTTGGAGCCGGGCAGCGTGCCAAGGGTTCGGCTCGAGGCGATTGTCCGATGCATTGCGAAGGCGGTTGGCTCCTCAAGTGAGAACTTCATCGATAATAAAGGGACCCTACCATTTTGGTTTGAGTTTGTCCTTCTTCTTCTCTGGGAGGCGTAAGGCGAGCTCACCGATGTTATAAGTCTTTGCCCGCACTTCCCTTCTTTGGTATCTTTGAGCTTGTTGTTGATAGAATGCGGAACGGGCCTTCGCGACATCGCGCTCCTCCTCCAAGCCATCTAGATCATCCTACCAATCGAGCTCGGCTTCTCTCTCTTCATACATGCGCACTCGAGGTGAGTCATCAATAATGTCGCAGGGCAAGACAGCCTCTGCGTCGTACACCATGAAGAATGGTGTGTATCTGGTCGTGCGGTTGGGCGTGGTTCGCAGCCCCCGGAGTACGGAATCGAGTTCCCCGACCCAGTGTTTATCCGACTTATTTAGGGAGCGCACTAGTCTGGGTTTGATGCTGCTCATTATCAGGCCATTAGCCCGTTCGACCCGACCGCTTGTTTGAGGGTGATACACGGAGGCATAGTGGAGCTTGATGCCCAAGTTAGCACACCAAGTTTTCACCTCATCGGCTGTGAATTTAGAGCTATTGTCAGTAATGGTACTGCGAGGGACACCATAACGGTGTACAACGCCGGATATAAAGTCAATCACCGGTCCGGCCTCAGCTGTTTTTACTAGTTTGGCCTCTATTTATCCACCATAACCAGCAAATATTTCTTCTTGCGTCTTCCCCCTTTGAGGGGTCCAACCATATCTAGCCCCCAGACCACAAAAGGCCATGTAATGGGGATTGCTTTTAAGGTGGTGGGCAGCATGTGACATTGATTGGCGAACAGCTGGCATCCGACACAATGATGTACAAGAGCCTATGCGTCTGCTCGGGCTGTAGGTCAAAAGAAACCTGTACGGAAGGCCTTACTTATGAGGGCCTGAGATGCAGCGTGATGGCCACCGAGACTAGCATGTATTTTGGCCAAGAGCTGCCGCCCCTCATCTTCGGAGATACATCTTTGAAGAACTCCAGTAGTACTTTTCTTGTAGAGTTCTCCTTCATGAACCTTGTAGGCTTTCGAGCGTCGAACTATGTGATGGGCCTCATTCTGGTCATCAGGGAGCTCCCGCCTATTAAGGTAGGCCAGGAAAGGTTCGGTCCATGGAGCAATGACAGCCATGATTACATGGGCGGAAGGCGTCATTTCGGTGCCCGAGCCCCCGATGATATCGGAATTGTGTTCGGCATCTGGGGGTATGATCGGCTCCGGACTAGCATTGCCGCTCTCGTCCTGCCATACCACAGATGGCTTGAAGATCCTTTCCACAAAGGTGTTAGGTGGGATGGGGTCACGTTTAGCACCCATGCGAGCAAGGATGTCTGCTGCCTGATTACTCTCTCGAGCAACAAGATGAAACTCTAGCCCCTCAAACCGAGCTGATATTTTAAGTACGGTATCGCGGTATGCCGTCATCTTTGGATCTATTGCATCGAAATCTCCATTTATTTGGGATATTGCAAGGTTCGAATCCCCACGCACCTCTAGGCGTTGAATGCGCATAGACACAGCTATCCGGAGACCGTGCAATAGTGCCTCGTATTTGGCCGCGTTGTTGGAGTCCGTATACATTATTTGTAATATGTATCGGACTATGTCCCCTATAGGGGATGTTAGGACGACACCAGCCCCCAATCCGGCTAACATTTTGGAGCCGTCGAAGTGCATCACCCAGTTGGAGTATGTGCTGTAGTCTTTAGGGAGTTCGGCTTCTGTCCATTCGGCGACAAAGTCGGCCAACACCTAAGATTTAATAGCTTGGCGTGGATGGTATGTTATTTCGAATGGCAAGAGCTTGGTAGCCCATTTGGCAATGCGGCCGGTGGCATCTCGATTGTTTATGTTGTCATTGAGTGGCACTTTGGAAGCCACCATGATCGGGCACTCTTGAAATTAGTGCCGCAGCTTCCGAGATGCCATGAACACCGCATACACTACCTTTTGATAGTGCGGGTATCGGGATTTGCATGGTGTAAGGACCGCCAATACATAGTATACTGGTTTTTGGAGTGGGAATTTATGTCCCTCTTTCGCTCGTTCGACGACGAGCATCGCGCTCACCACCTGGTGAGTTGCAGATATGTAGAGCAACATAGGTTCACCGACGTTTGGTGCGGCAAGGATTGGGTTGCTTGCTAACAAGGTTTTTATTTCTTCTAATCCGGCTATTGCCGCATCCGTCCACTAGAAGTGGTCGGTTCGCCGGAGTAGGCGATAAAGTGGCAATGCCTTTTCTCCCAGTCTGGAGATAAAGCGGCTCAAGGCTGCCACGCACCCAGCTACTTTCTGGACCTGCTTTTGGTGTGTTGGAGTTGCCAATTGTGACAAGGATCGAATTTTGGCTGGGTTTGCTTCGATTCCTCTATTGGAAACAATGAACCCGAGTAGTTTCCTGGATGGAACGCCGAAGATACATTTTTCCGGATAGAGCCGTATGTCGTATGTTCGAAGGTTGTCGAATGTGAGGCATAGATCGTACACCAATGATTCGACATGTTTAGTCTTGATGACCACATCATCTACATATGCCTCCACTGTCTTGCCAATTTGTTTTTCCAAACATGTTTGAATCATGCGTTGGTAAGTGGCGTAGGCATTTTTGAGTTCGAATGGCATGGTGTTGAAGCAGAAAGGCCCATACGGGGTAATGAATGTCGTTGCGGGTTGGTCGGACTCCTTCATCTTAATTTGATGGTATCCGGAGTATGCGTCGAGGAAACACAGTGAATCGTGTCATGCAATCGCGTCAATGATTAGATTCAATGCGGGGTAGCGGGAAGGGGTCCTTAGGGCGGGCTTTATTGAGGTATTTGAAATCGACACAAAGGCGCCAGGATTTATCCTTCTTCGGCACCATGACTAGGTTTGCTAGCCAGTCCGGGTGTTTGATCTCCCTGATGAACCCTGCTTCAAGAAGTTTAGCTAGCTCTTCCCCATAGCTTGTCGTTTGGGTTCGGAAAATCGCCGCAATGTTTGCTTGATTGGTTTGAACCCCTTTATGATATTGAGGCTATGTTCGGCCAGTCTGTGTGGGATCCCGAGCATGTCCAAAGGGTGCCAGGCGAAGATATCCCAATTTTCGCGCTGGAGCGCTCTTAGTGCGGCATCGATCATTGGATCCAGCTGAGCTCCAACGGAGGCTGTCTTGTTGGGATCCGTCGGGTGTACTTGAAATTTGACTATTTCATCTGCTGGCTTGAAGGAAGTGGATTTGGGCCTCTTATCAAGGATTACATCGTCCTTGTCCATTGTAGAGCGCAGATTGGTTAGTTCCTCGGCCGCGAGGGCCTCCGATAGCGCCTTGAGGGCCAGTGATGTAGTTTTCTTTTCGGCGCGGAGTGCTATGTCCGGATCACTTGCGGGAGTGATAACTCCGTTAGGCCCTGGCATTTTGAGCTTCATGTACCCGTAATGGGGTATGGCTTGAAAGCGTTTGAATGTGTCTCGCCCTAACAGTGCGTGATATCCACTCTTGAAAGGTGCCACATGGAAGAGCAACTCTTCGGACCTGTAGTTCTCCGCCGTGCCGAATATGACGTCGAGTTTGATCTTCCCCGAGCTTCGTGCTTCTCAACTGGGGATGATGCCTCGGAAAGTGGTGCTGCCTTGCTCAATGCGGCTTTTGTCCATCTGCATTTTATGGAGCGTATCTTCATAAATGAGGTTCAGCCCGCTGCCGCCATCCATGAGCACTTTGGTGAGCCGAAAGCCATTCACTATTGGGTTTAAGACCAAGGCGGCTGATGCTTGAACTGATTTGGCCCTTGGCTCGTCATCGGCGGTGAAAGTTATCCCCATGTCGTTCCAAGGGTTTACTGCGGCTACCTGGTTGGCTTCGGCAAGGTTGCATAATGCCCTTTTGCGTTGATTGTTGGAAGAAAATGTCTCAAAGATTGTGAAAACATTGAGATCGGCATCCCCCGAAGAGTGCCTCTCTAGAGTGATGTTGATAAGGATGGCCTCGCCCCTCTTAGCTACCTGCCGGAGTACCCAACATGCCCGAAGGTTGTGTGTTGGTTCGGTATTCTGCGTCATGTGTATCTGACAGGGCTTGTCGAGAAGTTCATCGAGGATAGTTCTATGTCCCGTGAAGGATTTGATTTTCTTGTCAATGAGATGATGATCAAGTGCCCCATAAGGGTGCATCCTTTTTGCCCGTCCAGTGGGCTACTTAAAGGCAGGAGGTTCTCACTGGGATGTCTGGGCTTTCCAGGCGCTTTCCATTGCGCAGTACTTCTGTACTATATGTCCCAAATCTGCAAAGACGGTTGAGGGCATTGAAGATTCCCTCATCCGTACAATTGTGGCAAAAACTGAAACTGTGTCCTCGTCGCAGCAATATTATATCTTGTTTTTAACAAGGAGGAATTTGGCCCAAAAGTGATGGACCATTTCCTGAGGTTGCTGTCATACATACATTAGGTCACTTATGTCTGGAGGACCTGAATTGCTTGGGGAATATTGCTTGTGGTGGGTGGGTGGGCTAAAATCTGAACCCCGACCCGCTATTGGATCCGGAGTTTGAAGAATCTCCGAGGTCACTAGGCCAGGACCAGGGGAGTCCTGGTGACTTTCGGGCTCAATGCCTGATTATGTGTTTGGAGGACCTGTGGTCTCTTCCCGAAGATGGGTATCCGTCTCACAGGGCTCAGAAATCCAAACATATCTTGTTATCAACTTAGGGGAGAAGTAGTCTCGGCTTGTTCCTCCACGACCGCTACCAGATAGGTGATCGGCGGGGACTTGATTTCCCTCAGATCGGGTTTAAGTCCAATCCGATCATAGTCTGTGGCGACCCCCGGAGCGGCGATGCAATCTAGCAGTTCGTTCAGGGATGAGACATCTGTCGGATCCATCTTCTCGGAGTGTTCGAGGCCGATGTGGGGATGATGTTTGGCGATTTGGGGGGCCACCTTTGGCTTAAAGGCCGAGCAGGCGCCCATGGTAAAACCGTCGAGTTGGAGGATATGTCCCGGAGCCAGGGCTCCTCCAGAGGTGATGTTGTCATTGATGACAAGGCGAGTCATCGATCCTTCCGTTGACGACACAAAGGAACTCTCAATGAAAGCACAAATGTCGGTGTCAAAACCGGCCGATCTCGGGTAGGGGGTCCTGAACTGTGCGTCTGAGGATCGAAGGTAACAGGAGATGGGGGACACAATGTTTACCCAGGTTCATGCCCTCTTAATGGAGGTAACACCCTACTTCCTGCTTGATTGACTTTGATGATTACAGGGGTTACGAGAGTTGATCTACCTTGAGATCGTAATGGCTAAACCCTAGATGTCTAGCCTATATGATTTGTGATAGCCTCTACGGACTAAACCCTCCGGTTTATATAGACACCGGAGGGGCTATGGTTGTACAAAGTCGGTTTATAGAGGAAAGAATCTAAACAGCTGGACACCAAGCTTGCCATCCACGCAAAGGAGAATCCCATTCGGACACGGGGGAAGGCCTTCTATCTTGTATCCTCACGGCCCATCAGTCCAGCTCACAACACACGGGCCGGACTCCCAAGGACCCCTTAGTCTAGGACTCCCTCAGTATCCTTTCACATAATTCGAGCTTAGAACTTGATGAACCATTCGAAAGACTTAGAGTCTAAAGAATAGTAATGGATTTATAATCTGACAAAGATAAAAATGTTTTATAATGCTTGACTTGTTACAAATAATTTATGACAAGATCAAAGAATTGACTATGACGAGGTTGTCTCATAGCAATACTTAAAGTCAGCTCGGGTTAAACTAGCAATTATTAAATATTTCAATTATGAGATAAAACAGATGGATGTCAAAATGATTCCCATGAGAAGAAATAGAACCAAGGTTGTATATTTGATACGATCCAAGGTAATTTTGTCGATCCAGAGGATGCTAGTAAGTATGCAAACTTCAAGAGATCCTATAATGATCTGAAGCAAGAATAGTGGAGTTGGAATGTTCATACTAATGAAATGGTCAAATAAATTGATTTCATCGAGTAATGCAAAGATGCTTGTATTTACAAGAAAGTAAGTGGGAGCATGATAATATTTCTAAACACTATATGTACATGACATATTGTTGATTAGAAGTTATTTCTTTACACAGATTAAAACTATATTGAAACTAGTTTTTCAGTAAACTACTTAAGAAATGAATAGTCTTGGTATTAGACATAATGATCTATGAAGATAATAGTGTCTAATCGGACTTAACCAAAATACATATTGATAGAATACTAAAGCAGTTTAGTATGAAAAATGTCAAGAAGAGTTTCTTCTCAATGTCACATGGAAGGAGTCGGTATCCTAAAATACTGATGAGCGAAATATGATTTCAAGCACACTTGTATTCCGTGTATGTATGCAACCAGATATTTCCAGTACTCCAAGTTAGTTGTAAGTAGAAGTTACTAGTACGGTCAAATTGTTAATGATAGGTCAACAATGAAAATGCAATTAAAAATTAATGACATGTTTCTCACACACGGAGAAAATGAAGAGATTATTTAAGGAGTTACAGATAAAGGCTCGTTGTAAGTAGTACATCAATAAAATCTTCATCTGTGCTTCAAGTGATTTTTCGATTTCAAATTAAATGTGATTTATGGTGGCATTAATTTGGAATTGGTCCAAGAAAGTTACTATGGTGAATTCTATAACAGAAGGCTAAGTATATTATTGCTTTAGGAGCAAAAATGGAGGGTGATGAATCGAAAGTTCATTTATGAACTTGGTATGGTTTCTAGATGATTGTATCATTGGAACACTATTCTTAATAGTGGTTCCATAACTCAATCTAAGGAATCAAAAGGTTCTACTAGTGATTCAATATATATACAAAGCCGGTTTCTCACAAATTAGGAATTCTTGTGAAAGCATGATAGATGTATAGAAATGCAAATGATACACGCGGATCTGAAGTTGTCAGATTCGATAGGACGAAGTCTATACCTCAAGCAAAGCATGGACTGACACCGGATTGACATTGGTATAAAAGTTAAAAGTGCTAACTAGATTATTAACTCTAGTGCAAGTGAGAGACTGTTGGAAATATGCCATAGAGCCAATAATATTGTATTATTATATTTCCACATTCACAGTTTGTGACGCCCCTGATTCAATCGTACACTAATCATACACGCAAATGTGTATGATCAAGACCAGGGACTCACGGGAAGGTATCACAACACAACTCTAGACATAAATTAAAATAATACAAGCTTTATATTACAAGCCAGGGGCCTCGAGGGCTCGAAGACACAAGAGTCAGCGGAAGCAATAATATCTGAGTATAGACATAAGTTCAACAAGTTTGCCTTAAGAAGGAAAGCACAAAAGTAGCAACGATCGAAAAGGCAAGGCCTCCTGCCTGGGACCTCCAAACTACTCCTCGAAGTCGAACTCCATGTAGAAACATCCTCAAGATCCTCTGGCTCCTGGACTCCATCATATGATCGCAATAACCGGGAAAGGGGGAAAAAGAAGTAGCAAAGAAACCGTGAGTACTCATCCAAAGTACTCGCAAGCAAGGATCTACACTACATATGCATCGGTATCAATGAAATGGATAGTATCCATGGACTGAACTGTAGAATGCCAGAATAAGAGGGGGAGAAGCTAGTCCTATCAAAGACTACACTTCTGGAAGCCTCCATCTTGAAGCATATAGAAGAGAGTAGCTGGTAAGTTAACCAAGTAACATCGTATAGCATAAACCTATTCGACGATCATCTTCTCGTCACCTTGTGAGAGAGCACCGGGTATGATCTGGCACTTGAAAGGGTGTGTTTTATTAAGTATTCGATTCTAGTTGTCATGAGGTCGGAATACAACTCTGGGTTGTCCTGTTATCGTGTACATGGCTATTCAAATAGATAAACTTACCTGCAGGGGTGCACCACATTGCCCAACACGCTCGACCCCTCTGGCCGGGCACACTTTCCTGGGTCATACCCAGCCTCCGAAGATCAACAAGTTGCAGCCCTACCTAGGCTCAACAGAGAGGTCGGCACGCCGGTATAAATCCTATGTGCACAGGGGTTTGGGCTCATCGCCCGTTGCACACCTGCACGTTGCCTACGTGGCCGGTGAGCAGACCTAGCCCCCTTATACAAGTGCAAGCGTTCCAGTCCAACCCGGCGCGCGCCACTCATTCGCTGACGTCTGAAGAGCTTCGGTTGATACTACGACGTCGAGTGCCCATAACTGTTCCCGTGTGGTGGTTAGTGCATATAGTCCCGTGGCCAACTCAGATCAAATATCCAAATCTCGTTAATGTCTTCGGAGCGCACGGTGACGAACAGTGATCATGTTGCCCCGTCTCGAGCACCTACGGCAAGGGACAAGCCGTGCTTACTGCCGGGAGGTCTACCTTACCCGGCCGTGCCTTGTAATAATCTCGCGAGTACCCTCCAGGTCAACCCGACTGCACATCACGCGCGGGTACTCTACAAGCCGACTCGACTTTAGTCACAACAAGTATCACATATAATAAGTGTGTATGTATGTATATACCCATGATCAACACCCAACGTGATCACGACCCGATAGTAGCATGGCATATGGACAAGAATCTTGGGCCACTGATGATAAACTAGCATCCTGAACTAAGCATTTCAGGATTGCAGGTAAAGGTAACAACAGAAGTAACAAGGATAGACTATGTAGTAGAATGGGATCATCCAAAAAGCAGTAACAGCTACACTACTCTAATGCAAGCAGTAGAGAGAAGGAGTACATGATATCTGGATGATCAAGGAGGTTTTGCTTGCCTCGTTGCTCCGGCAAGAAGGAGGGGTCGTCGTCGATGTAGTCGATCACCGGGGTATCGGCAGCGGTCTTGGGGTCCACCGAAAAGAAGTAACGGAGGGGGAGCACAATAAATAACAGACAAATCAAAGCATCACAAAGCATAACATGGCAATATGCGGTGCTAGGGTGACCTACGCAGTATTAGGTGCTATAGGGGAAGGGGGGAAACAACCGTCAAAGTATTCCCTGTGTTTCACGTTTTCGGACACAAGGAACGAAGGGGGGCGGTTGCAGGTTCGATATGCAAGGGACGTGTGGCAAACGAACGGACTGCGTATTCGGATTCGTCTCAAAATTCTGAGCAACTTTCATGTACAAAACATTTTCATCTGATAAACTGTTTATTTTATATTATTTATCAAAGTCTTAATTCATTTTTAGAATTAACAGAATTAATTTAATTAGAAAATGCAATAATGATGTCAACATGACATCAGCATGATGTGAGCAGGACCAAAGGTTGACTAGGTCAACCCTGGCAGGTGGGACCCGTTCGTTGCTACGTCTTGAGCTTGCGTTGGTTTTCCTTGAAGAGGAAAGGGTGATGCAGCAATAGTAGCGTAAGTATTTCCCTCAGTTTTTGAGAACCAAGGTATCAATCCAGTAGGAGGCTCCTCAAAAGTCCCACGCACCTACACAAACAAACAAAGAACTCGCACCCAATGCAATAAAGGGGTTGTCAATCCCTTCACGACCACTTGCGGAAGTGAGATCTGATAGAGATAGTATGATAAGATAAATATATTTTTGGTATTTTATAATATAGATGCAAAAATTAAAGATGCAAATAAAAGTAGATTGCAAGCTTATATGATAAAAGATAGACCCAGGGGCCATAGGTTTCACTAGTGGCTTCTCTCAAGATAGCATAAGTATTACGGTGGGTGAACAAATTACTGTCGAGCAATTGATAGAAAAGTGAATAATTATGAGATTATCTAGGCATGATCATGTATATAGGCATCACATCCTGTCGGGGAAGCTGATCCACGAACACCTATGGGACCGGCGGACCGAGCCCCTTTCGGTTCGGCGGGGGGCGGAGATCGCACGAAGAGCGGATCGAGGCGAAGCACACGAGCAGTTTACCCAGCTTCGGAGCTCTCCGGAGAGATAATACTCCTACTGCTGCTTGTCTGATTGTATTGAGTTCTTGCTCGGGAGCGCTGAGTGCTACAGTACACTCGAGCTGCTAACGAGACCGAGCGTGAGTGTTTTCTGGCTTCGAACCCCCCTCTACGTTGCGCATGGGCCTCCTTTTATACGCACAAGGGGTCACCGACAGGTGGCAACGCAGACAAGGGTAAAAATGGAAAAAGGGAATTGCGGTTGGTACAGCTACCTATACAGTGTATCCTACCTAACCCTGACGGCAGGGGACAAAGGCATTAAATGCCCGTCTGTGTCGCCCAAACAGTGCAAAAAAGGACCGTCAGGGACGCCACTGCTTGCCACGATGGCAATCTTGTCAGCGTCGCATGCCACCGCGCACCGCTGGCTGCACAGCCTCTCGCCACGCGCGCCTGGAAAGGCCCCAAGGCGACATGTTGGTGGATGTGCTGGAGCGTGGGTACAGAGTGGTCGCCTGGCGCGGCAAGCGCCTTGCCGCGGCTGTTGTCTTGCCGCGTCCGGAAGCTTGTCGCTCGCCGGGCTTTGCCGGGACGTGCGAAGCGTCGCGGCAAGTTCCTTGAAATGCCTTGGTTGGCCTTCCCGGCAAGCTCCTCTTGCCGGGGCCTTGTCTCCTTGGCTTAAATACTTTGTTCTTGAATGGCTCCGAAGGAACCACGGAGGGCCTTGGCGGTCACCCGGCAAGCCTTGCCGCGGGGCGCTGCAACTGCCCGTGCACAAGTTCGGGATACCAGGGTACCCCTACTATACTACACTGACAGGAGCCCCCGGGCCTGGGCCACACACGATGCCGAGCGCTGTTGGGCCAGGCCCAAAACAGGGCATGGGCACACGCGGCCTGGGTTACGCCGTATCCTACTCCGTATCCACCGCGCCCTCCCCGAACAGCACGCGTTGAATGCGGCGTCGTGGGAGAGATCGTGGGTGGTTTCTTTATTCGGAAGGACGAAACGCCCGCCCCCTCCCTCTTTATAAGCAGGGGAAACAGGGGCAGTTCGTCCATCTCGCCGGTTGCCAATCCACTTCTTCTCAAAGTTGAAAGAGAGCAGCGCTCCGCCCCCCATTGCCACCAGCACCACCAACGCCGTCGATCTCCCCCACCACCTCCGCCATGGCTCCGAAAGCCGACAAGGGGAAGGGCATGAAATCGGTCGAAGCACAGCGGCTCGCGGCACTGCGAAAGGAGCGGGCGATCTTCCCCCCTCAGCTCGGCGCGAAGGAGCTGAGGGAGTACTACTACCTCTTCTGGTCGACGGAGACGCGAGCGCATCCGCGCATGAAGGTACTCCCGGCTGCCGCTTCTGAACTGGCTCCAAACGGGTACCCCTTCTTCGCGTTGTTCTTCTACTGCGGGCTCTGCCCGCCCTTCTCTGAATTCTTCTGTGACATCATGAACACCTACGGGTTCCGCCTCCTTGACTTCAGCCCCAACGCTGTTCTGACCATGGCAGTTTTCGCACATCTCTGCGAAAACTTTGTTGGAGTCCATCCAAACGTAGCCCTTTTCCGCCACTTCTTTATGCCCCGGGTTGAGAGAGGAGAGCCTCTTGCCGGCGGGATCGCCTGGATCTCGAGAGTCGGCAAGAAGGAAGCTTATCTGGAGGGAGAGCTCCGCAGCAAGTGGGAGGAATGGAGAGCAGAGTGGTGCTGGATTGTCGAGGAGAACCCGCAGCCATTTACTGCCCTGCGCCAAGCCCCAATAGTGCATGGCAACGATTGGAGCAACGTGGCCCCGGAAGACGACAGGCTGAAGATTGCCGTCACCCGGATCCTTCGCCTCAGGCTTGCTGGGCTCACCGTAGGCGCCGTTGGCGCAGATTTTCTTCGCCGCCGCATTGCCCCCTGCAGGAGAGGAGGAGACCCGCCTGGGAGTTCCAGAACTCGGCGGATATCATGAGGCTGCGCCCGGGCCTCAACTTCAACTTCACCGTCCTGGAGCTGGACGCGATGCTCCTGGAGCTGTTCAAGCGCGATCCTCAACATCCATTCATGTTGCCGAGGGGTGTCGTTCCGTTGTGCAACAACTCCTCGCTCGACCGCATCCGTGCAATGATGCCGATGTGCGACTCGCACGGAATCGTCCCGACTTGGCAAGAGCCTGCAGACGACGTCGTGCGGGATTTCTTTGACGGCTTGGTAGAAGTGCCGGTCCGCGCCGACGAACAGAAGAGCCTCACCCGCGACACCACCGATGATGAGATGCAGCGCATCGCCACCAGGCTGGAAGAGGCGGCAGCAGCCGCTGCCGCGGGCGAGTTTGGATTCACCGTGGAGGAGGCAGAGGCAGCAGAGGCAGCAAGCCTTGCCGAGCGAGAGGAGTTTGCTGGCGAGGAAGAACTTGTCGGGCCTGAAGATGAGCCGAGCGAGCCCGGCGAGGGAGAGCTCGTCGGGCCTGAACCTTCAGACAGCTTGCCGCAAGCGGAGCCCCCAGCTCCACCAAGAAGGCGTCTCCGCAAGGCCGTGGACGTAGCGGGGCGGCAGACGGGTCAACAGCCGCCGAGCCGCGCGACACGCTCTACCGCGGCAAGCATTGTTGCCGCGGGAGCGCCTCACGCCACTGCGGCAACTGGGGCGGGGTCTTCTCGGTCCACCGCTACTGCCCCTACCAAGCGGGCAAGGGAACCTACTCCTCCGCCTTGTCGCGCTGGAGGCGAGCCGGACTTCGATCTCTCCATGCTCAGCTCCGACGAGGAAGAAGAAGAGTAAGATTATTTGCTGTACTTGTAACTCTTCAATTTTGTTGCTTTGTCTTGTATCTGATTTGCTTTACTCTGAACCTATTCCTTTTCAGGATGCTGGCCCAGAGAGCGGCGAAGAGAGCCAAGGCCCCGGTGATTGTCATCGAGGACGACCCCACCGCGACGGCAGAGGACATGTCCGAGACCACCTTGTCGGACCCAGCAACCATTCCTCAAAGCAGCCCCCAGCGCAGCCCTCCATGTAAGTATATTGTTTGCTTCATGCTGTCAGGCGCGCATGGGTGCTCTCTCTTTGTTGATATCTGATTGCTGGTTTGTGTAGGAGCAGAGCAGCCTCACCAGGAGTGCCTGGAAGCCGCTCCTGAAATGCCTTCTGCTTCGACTACACCACCAAGGGAGGATTCCCTGGCAAGGGAGCGTTCTCCGGCAAGGGAGAAATCTCCGGCAAGGGACAGTTCTCCGGCAAGGGACAGCGCCAGTGATCCTCCGGTGTTTGAGACCTCGACCGCAGATCCTAGCATAGGTAATCATCTTTGCCTGAAAACTTCCCTTGGGTTCTTCTTCTTCTTATTTTCTTTTTGGATATTTTGCTTGACTTTTCTCCGCTTTCCGTTTGTCAGATCCATCTGCCGCGGAGCCAATGGAAACCAAGGTCGCCGGCGAGGAGAACGTGCGCAGCAACACCGACGACGCCGTTGCCACCGAAGGAGAGGCCGGCGCTGATGATCCCGCCGGCAAAGAGTCCGCCAAAGCTGCCGCCGCAGAAGCTGGCGAGGGATCCGGCGATCGCACTGACGGCCCTGAGGCCGCAGGAGCGCCAGGCGCTGCGCCGACCGCCGATCCCTCCGCCGCTGCTGCAGAGCCAGGCTCCGAAGAGCCCCAGCCCGGCGCCTACTTGAAGGCCGGCGATGGCATCTTCATCAAGCTCCCCTGGGCGTCAAGCTCCAGGGCGCCGGTCGAAGGAGAGATTCTGGATGGAGAGGTGCTCGCCTCCGCTGGGCTGACGTTGGTCGACGCGCCAAGCAGCAGCAGCGACGAGCCTGAGGAGGAGCGGCTGCTGCGGAAGCTGCTGTCGCTCTACCGCGCCCGACAAGCCAAGCTGGCATCCCGAGAAGCACTTGTCGCGAAGGCGGGAGTGGACATCGAGAAGCGCGCGGAGGAGCTCCGGGGTCTCAGGCAGGAAGCCCTCCGGTCCCTGGCGGAGGAGCGGGAGCAACTTCTCGAGGAGCGTAAAGCCTTCCTCCTCGCGAAGGCTGAAGTTGAAGAGCAACAGCGGCTCGCTGCCGAGAAGCTGTCTGCGCAGGAAGGTGAGTTGGCGCAGCGGAAGGTGAACCTTGACAGCCACGAGGAGGAGCTTGCCACGCGCGAGCAAGCAATTGGCGGGGCTCTCAAGGAGGCAAGGGATGCTGCCGCAGCTGCCGAGGCCGCCAAGAAGGAGCTGGAGACGAAGGTGGCGCAGCTGGAAGCCGATCTCAGGGCGAGCGGCGAGGAGCTTGCCGCGCTCAAGCGTGAGCGCGAGAAGGACGCTGCCGCTCATGGTGAGCTGCAGGGTCTTCTCGCTGAGAGGAGCAAGGAGCTCAGCGCCGCCAAGGATTCCAATGCAGATCTCGAGTTGAAGCTGGCTACTTTGACTCAGACGCTGGACGACGCCAGGGAGCGGGAGGTGGCCTTGTCGGAGAAGATCAAGGTCGACGAGGCGCTGCTGGCGAGTGCTGCTGCCGCCCAGGATACTTTTAGGGAGACTGTGGAGCACTGGACCGAGGGTCTGGTGAATGTTGCCACAGCCATCGACGGGGAGCTGGCGCAGCTGGGGATGGAGGATCTCGGGTACTCCTCCGATGAGCACCTCCAACCCAGCGCCAAGCTCAGCTTGTTCTTCAAAGGCGTGGCGACGGCCCTCCAGCGACTCCGGGAGAAGATCCCAAAGCAGCTGGCCGACGAGTCGCGCAAGATCTGCGCGGGAGTTCTTTAAAAGGTGCTGGTGAAGGTGGCCTTCCGCAACCCAGGCCTCAACCTCACCAACGTCCTCAGGTCCCTGCCGCCGGATGCTGATCTGGAAGCGCTCAAGGCCCTTGTCGCACCCATTGTGGACAAGGTGAGCGAGATCAAGAGGGTTGAGGGCGATCGCATAGATTAGGCCGCCCGTTTTCTCTTTTCCTTGTCGCTGCTAGTCATGTTCGGTGAACAATCTATTAGAGCTGCGGCAAGTTATATTGTAATATAACTCTATCTTGGGTAGTGATTGCTATGTTATTTCCTTTACTTGATTCCTTCCCTTGTATGTTTTTGCCCCACGCTTTTAGGGAACTTGTCGGTGCAGGCACCTTAGCCGCGAGCGCTGAGTGCGGGACGTCAGCAGCCTGCTGGCGGTGCCGCTACCGACAAGAAACCTTGTCGCAACTAGTCGCAGCTCACTTAAATTGTTGAGCGGACTCGAAACAAAGTAAGGGCGCAACTAGCTACGAGTTGGTTCCTCCGCGCACAGGTTTTCCATACAAAGTGCGGTCGTTCGAGGAAGATAACTTAAAAATTTAAAACTGATTGCTCAAACTTTGGCAACTTAGCTTTTCTGTCGTTGCTTGCTTTCCGGTAAGGCGAAACTTCCTTGAACGATGCCTGGTCCACACCATTATCTTCTCCTTTCCCCCCGGCAAACTTGTGGGCGAGGGAACCTTCCTTCCTTTTGAGAAAGAGAAAGAAGAGAAAATAAAGATATGGAGCCTTACGGCTCGTTATTGCTTACCGGGGGTAGGTGCTGCACAAAGTGTCAGATAACGCATGCAAAGAAATAGAAAGCATGAAATTGACAAGATGTGCGGAGCACATGAGCTTTACTTATGCACGGGTCTGCGCCCGGCTTTGTACAAAGGATTACATGCAACATCGGCAAGACTTGTACAAAAGGTGGTTGCCGGAACAGGTTCCGGCAACCGCGCCCTACGGGTAAAACTTACGAAGATGCTCAATGTTCCAGGAGTTGCTCACCGGAATGCCATCTTCGGTCTCAAGGCGGACAGCGCCAGGCCTAGTGACTCGTTTCACCCGGTAAGGGCCTTCCCACTTCGGCGTCAACTTGTTGGAATTCTTGGCGGACTGAACGCGCCGAAGAACAAGGTCGCCTTCCTCGAAACTTCTGGCATTAACTTTGCGGCTATGGTAGCGGCGCAAAGCTTGCTGGTATCGAGCAGCTCGTACAGCAGCCTGAAGACGGTCCTCCTCAAGGAGCAGCGCGTCGTCTTGTCGCAACTGCTCTTGCTCAAGCTCATCATAAGCGAGCACTCGAGGTGACCCGTATACGAGTTCCGTGGGGAGAACTGCCTCTGCTCCATAGACTAGAGCGAAAGGTGTCTGGCCAGTGGCTCGATTTGGCGTCGTCCTGATCGACCAAAGAACCACCGGCAGCTCCTCAATCCAGTTCTTTCCGCACTTGTGCAGCCTGTCGAAAGTCCTGGTCTTGAGCCCGCGCAGCACTTCAGCATTTGCCCTCTCCGCTTGACCGTTGCTTCTCGGATGAGCAACAGAAGCGAAGCAGACCTTGGCGCCAAGATCTTGGACGTACTGCATGAAGGTGCGGCTCGTGAATTGTGTGCCGTTGTCGGTGATGATCCTGTTAGGGATCCCGAAGCGGCAAACAATCGACCTGAAGAACTTGACTGCTGACTGTGCTGTCACCTTCCTCACTGGTTCCACTTCCGGCCACTTTGTGAACTTGTCGATTGCAACGTACAAGTACTCAAAGCCCCCGACAGCTCGGGGAAAGGGGCCGAGGATGTCGAGCCCCCAGACCGAAAATGGCCAGGATAAAGGGATCGTCTGGAGAGCTTGAGCTGGCTGGTGTATCTGCTTGGAATGGAACTGGCACGCTTCACACTTGGTTACTTGTGCAGTTGCATCCTGGAGGGCTGTCGGCCAAAAGAAACCTTGCCGGAACGCTTTGCCGGCAAGTGCTCTTGCGCCAATGTGGTGACCACATATGCCTCCATGTATCTCTGCCAACAGCTTTTGTCCGTCTTCCCGGTGAATACACTTCAATTTCACGCCGTTGAGTCTTCTTCTGTACAGTGTGTTGTCGACAAACTGGTACATACTTGACTGCCGGGCTACTCTTTCCGCTTCTTCTTGCTCTTCAGGAAGTTCTCCTGTCTGAAGGAAACGGACAATCTGCTGTGCCCATGCTGGAGCTTGCGGCTCGACAACAAGGACTAAAGGCACATCTGCTGCTGCGGGAACATCCGCTTCTACGGCAAGAACCTGCGGCTCAGCCGGAGCTTGACGTTCCCCGGCAAGCTTGCCGGAGCAAAACTTGTCGGGAGCGTCTGCTTCAACGGAACAAACCCTAAGGCTTGCCGGAGCAGACTGCTCCTCAGCACCTTTGGTGTTGATCCTGAGGACCTTCTTGGCGGCGGCTTCGGGGAGCTCTGCCGGAAAATAGTCACCAGAAATCAACTTCCTCTTCTTGCTCTGTCCAGTTGATGGCGTTACAGATGGTTGAGTCAGCTTGAGCACAAAGATCCCTGGTTCCACAGGTAACTTAAGTGCAGTGCACTTCGACAGGCTATCAGCAATGTCATTCTGAGCTCTTGGAACATGTTCCATCTGTAGGCCATCAAAGTGCTCTTCTAGCTTTCTCACCTCATCAACGTAAGCTTCCATCAATGGACTCTGATAATTCTTGTTCACTTGGCGGACGACAAGTTGTGAGTCACCCCTGACAATGAGTTTCTTGATCCCAAGGTCTGCTGCGATCCTCAGACCGGCAAGCAAACCTTCATACTCTGCGGTATTGTTCGTTGCTTGCTCCTTGGGAAAGTGCATCTGGACTACGTACTTGAGGTGCTCTCCGGTGGGTGCAACAAGTAGCACGCCCGCACCGGCGCCTTGCAGCGAGAAGGCACCATCAAAGTACATCAGCCACTCTTTGCTTGCTTCGTTGACAGGGATGCTCGTCTCTGGAATTTCTTCATCTTGTGTTGGCGTCCATTCTGCTATGAACTCTGCCAATGCTCTGCTTTGGATAGTTGAAGTGCTCTCAAACTTGAGGCCAAAGCTTGACAGTTCCAGTGCCCACTCGACAATCCTGCCTGTTGCTTCTGGATTTTGCAGTATCCTCTTCAGCGGAAAACGAGTGACGACTGTGATCTCATGTGCTTGGAAGTAATGGTGCAGATTTCTCGAGGCCATGAGAAGGCCGAAAAGCAATTTCTGCACACCAGAGTACCTTGACCTAGCCCCTTGCAGAAGGGAACTGACAAAGTAAACTGGGCGCTGCACCATTCTTTTCTGCATCTTGTCACGCTCCTGCGCAGATCTATCTTTGTCGGGACCAGAGCTTGTCGGTGAAGCCCCTTGCTTGTCGCTGAATGCATCTGCCGTGGTTGCTGGCTCATCATCTGCCTCCCTCTCTGCTACTAACGCAGCACTAACCACTTGATTGGTTGCCGCTATATACATCAGCAACTTCTCTTGTGGCTTAGTTGCGACAAGTGTTGGAGTGGAGGACAGGTATCTCTTTAAGTCCTGCAGTGCAGCCTCCGCTTCCGGAGTCCATTTCATTGGACCTGCCTTTCAATATTTTGAAAAACGGCAGGGCGCGCTCAGTAGACCTAGAGATAAACCTGCTGAGAGCAGCTACGCAACCGGCAAGCCTTCGTACATCCTTGACGCGCTTTGGTGCTTCAATCTGCTCAATGGCCTTGATCTTGTCGGGATTGGCTTCAATTCCCCGCTGAGACACGAAGAACCCGAGAAGCTTGCCGGAAGGGACTCCAAACACACACTTCTCGGGGTTAAGCTTGAGGTTGATCTTGCACAGATTTGCAAAGGTTTCGTCTAAATCTTGAATCAGAGTTGCCTTGTCCTTGCTCTTGACCACTATGTCATCCATGTAGGCTTCCACATTTCTATGCATTTGCGGCTCAAAAGCGTCATGGACTACCCTCGCAAATGTTGAACCAGCATTCTTTAAACCGAAGGGCATCCGTACGAAATAGTATGTGCCACATGGGGTGATGAATGCGGTCTTCTCCTCATCCTCTTCTGCCATGAAGATCTGATGGTATCCTGAGTATGCATCAAGAAATGAAAGCAAGTCACATCCGGCCGTGGAGTCAACAATCTGGTCGATGCGCGGCAAGGGAAATGGGTCTTTGGGACAAGCTTTATTGACATCGGTAAAGTCGATACAAAGCCTCCATTTCCTGTTTGCCTTATGCACGACTACAGGATTGGCCAACCACGTAGGATGGAGCACTCCTCTGACAAGGCCTGCTGCTTCCAATTTCTTGATTTCTTCTGCAATGAATTCTTGGCGCTCCACTGCCTGCTTCCTGACTTTCTGCTTGACGGGCCGCGCATGAGGACAGACGGCAAGATGGTGCTCGATTACTTTCTTGGGAACACCGGGGATGTCAGACGGTTGCCACGCAAATACATCGACATTGGCCCGCAGGAAAGCAACGAGCGCGCTTTCCTATTTAGGGTCGAGAGTGGCACTGATGGTGAAGGTACCACCAGTGCCATCCTCCTTGGCGGACACCCTCTTGGTCTCTGGTGGAGCTGCCATTGTCTTCTTACACTTGCCGGTGGAGTTCGATGGTGCGTCCTCGACGGTAGCGCAGCACTCCGAAGAGGTGCGCTTGCCGGAGTGGGCATCAGTACTCTTGCCGGACTTGGTCTTCTTCTTCGCCCCGGGAGCTTCAACGGAAAGTGACTTGCGATCTATTATGGCTGCTGCTTCCCGGTAGATCTTGTCGGCGCAGATAAGAGCATCCTTCTTGTCGCCAGGGACAGAGATGACACTTATCGGGCCTGGCATCTTCAGTATGTTGTATGCATAATGAGAGGCTGCCATGAATTTGGCGAGTGCTGGATGGCCTAGTATCCCATTGTAAGGTAATGGAAAATTAGCAACGTCAAAAGTGACCCTCTCAGTCCTGAAGTTCAACTCGCTGCCAAATGTCACCGGCAACGTGATCTTTCCCTTCGGCTTGCTTCTTCCCGGATTGATTCCTTGGAATGTGCCGGTCTCTTCGAGCTCGCCATCAGGGATCTGGAGTTTCTGGAGTACCGCGGAGGAGATCAGGTTCAAGCCGGCCCCGCCGTCAACTAGCATCTTAGTGACCTTGAGGTTGCGGATAGTTGGTGAAACCAACATCGGCAAGCACCCGACCGCAGTTATGCGATCAGGGTGGTCCTCAATATCAAAGATGATAGGCGTGCTGGACCATTTCAGAGGCTTGCGTGACTCGATGGGTGGTTCTTCTGCATTGACTTCCCGCACCCACTGCTTGAGCTGGCGGTGTGAAGTATGCAGAGAAGCACCACCGTCAACGCACAGGACCTCTGTGGCTTTCTAGAACTCCTGCTCATTGGTCTCGTCATCATCCATATCTTCATCGTCGTCGTCATCTTCATCCTTGTTGCGGCCGTGGGGAGGTCTGTCTCCTTGCCGCTGCTTGGCCTTGCCCCGGCGTCCTCCTCGGCCGGGACATTTCTTGCCGTCTCCTCCAGCACCTTCCTGGGCTTTCTCTTTGTCGCGTCGCTCGTATTCAGCCTTTTGTTGCTCAACAAGATGCTCGACCTTCTTGCAGCTCTGGAGGTCATGGCCCTTGGTGCGGTGGATCTTGCAGTACTGCTTGTTGGTGCTGTCCTGCTTGTCGGCGACCGCCACAGCCTGGTGGTTGGTGCCCGCGGCAATCTCCTTTCCGGAGCTACCAGCTTTGGCTTTCTTGCCGGACTGCTCAACGACTAGCACCTCTTTGCCTTTCTTCTTTCTGTTGTTCCGCCGCCGGTTTTTCCTTGCCGGGGCGGTCTCCTCACTATCAGATCCTCCTGCTCCTATATTCTCTCCGGGGAGTTTCCTCCCTTCCTCAGCACGTGCACACTTGTCGGCCAGGGCATATAGCTCACTGACGTCTCTGATCTTGCACATCTCCATCTCCTCCCGCATCCTGCGGTTTCGCACGTTCTGATGGAACGCGCTGATTACCGCGGCAGGGTGGACATCTGGGATGTTGTGCTGCACGCGGCTGAATCTCTGAATGTACTTGCGCAGGGGCTCTCCTTCCTTCTGGGCAAGCAGATGAAGATCGCTCTCTTAGCCATGAGGCTTGTGGCCGCCTGTAAAGGCGCCGACAAACTGATGGCATAGATCTGCCAGGAGGATATGGAGTTGTCCGGCAAGTGCATGAGCCAGGATCTGACATTGGGCTTGAGCACCAGCGGGAAGTAGTTGGCAAGGATCTTGTCGTCTCGTCCCCCGGCAGCTTGCACCGCAATGGTGTAGATGCTGAGGAACTCCGACGAATGCGACTTGCCGTCGTACTTCTCTGGCACGTCTGGCTTGAAATTCTTCGTGCTGGGCCACTGGACTTGCCGTAGCTCACGAGTGAACGCAGGGCAACCTACCGCGTACGGCAAGTCGCCTGGTTCCCCTGGCGCATGCACGTCGACAGAGGGCCCAGCGCGCTGGTCTGATTGACGTCGCGCTTCTCTTTGGCGCTCGATGCGAGTACGAGCGTCTTCTTGCTGTCGTTCGTGAAGAACTTGGTGCTGATCGCGACGAGCTCGTGGATCCGATGATGCGGTGGAGTCACTGTCGAGGTGGATCCGGCGAGTCGGCGATCTTGGCCTTCGGGGTGCAGAGTGCATGGTGGCTGCACCTCCACCGGTTTCGTCGCCACCGGCTCGTGCCTGGCAGTCCTGCCGCGGCCGTGATGTACTCGGCTGCCGCGGAGTGTTGCCGTTGGCGAAGCCGATGAGACTTTGAATAGTGGCCCTCCATCCGTCGATCTTGTCTTCCGTTGGAGGGTAATCTAGGAGCAGTTGGGCTCGCGCCAAAGCTTCCGCTGGAGTGGTGGGCGGCAGTGGTGAACGGTGCGAGGAGCGGGATATGCTCGGACTTCTAACTATGTTAGAAGGAGCAGTACCCCTTCCAGGTGACCGTGTCTCGCTCGTGTCAGCATGTTGGCGTGCATGCTGGTCTTGAGCACCCCGAGATCCACCAGCTCGATCTTGGCCCAACAGACGTATGGTACTGCGAGTACCATGACGCTGTCGGTCCTGCGCCTCCTGAGATGGGCGCGGAACATGTACGGACGCCGAGGTCTGCACAGCCTTGTCCTTAGACCTGGCAGCGTCGTGAGCTCCCTCGTCGATGTCCGTTATTCCGCCGGCGTCTACCCCACCACTCGTTTGCTCCGGTGGTGGTGGGATCGACATGGACGGAATAGCTGTCGCCGAAGTCTTCTTCTTCGGTGGCATGTCGATGAAGAAGATGAAGATCTAGCTCGTGTGAATCGCCAGATCAGGTTTACACAACCTCGACGCCCCCTACCTGGCGCGCCAAAGATGTCGGGGAAGCTGATCCACGAACACCTATGGGACCGGCGGACCGAGCCCCTTTCGGTTCGGCGAGGGGCGGAGATCGCACGAAGAGCGGATCGAGGCGAAGCACACGAGCAGTTTACCCAGCTTCAGAGCTCTCCGGAGAGATAATACTCCTACTGCTGCTTGTCTGATTGTATTGAGTTCTTGCTCGGGAGCGCTGAGTGCTACAGTACACTCGAGCTGCTAACGGGACCGAGCGTGAGTGTTTTCTGGCTTCGAACCCCCCTCTACGTTGCGCATGGGCCTCCTTTTATACGCACAAGGGGTCACCGATAGGTGGCAACGCAGACAAGGGTAAAAAGGGAAAAAGGGAATTGCGGTTGGTACAGCTACCTGTACAGTGTATCCTACCTAACCCTGACGGCAGGGGACAAAGGCATTAAATGCCCGTCTGCATCGCCCAAACAGTGCAAAAAAGGACCGTCAGGGACGCCACCGCTTGCCACGATGGCAATCTTGTCAGCGTCGCATGCCACCGCACATCGCTGGCTGCACAGCCTCTCGCCACGCGCGCCTGGAAAGGCCCCAGGGCGACACGTTGGTGGATGTGCTGGAGCATGGGTACAGAGTGGTCGCCTGCCGCGGCAAGCGCCTTGCCGCGGCCGTTGTCTTGTCGCGTCCGGAAGCTTGTCGCTCACCGGGCCTTGCCGGGACGTGCGACGCGTCGCGGCAAGTTCCTTGAAATGCCTTGGTTGGCCTTCCCGGCAAGCTCCTCTTGCCGGGGCCTTGTCTCCTTGGCTTAAATACTTTGTTCTTGAATGGCTCCGAAGGAACCACGGAGGGCCTTGGCGGTCACCCGGCAAGCCTTCCCGCGGGGCGCTGCAACTGCCCGTGCACAAGTTCGAGATAGCAGGGTACCCACACTATAGTACACCAACACATCCACAACAAGTAGACCGACTCCTGCCTGCATCTACTACTATTACTCTCCACATCGACCGCTATCCAGCATGCATCTAGAGTATTAAGTTCATAAGAACAGAGTAATGCATTAACAAAGATGACATGATGTAGAGGGATAAACTCATGCAATATGATATAAACCCCATCTTTTTATCCTCGATGGCAACAATACAATACGTGCCTTGCTGCCCCTGTCATTGGGAAAGGACACCGCAAGATTGAACCCAAAGCTAAGCACTTCTCCCATGGCAAGAAAGATCAATCTAGTAGGCCAAACCAAACTGATAATTCAAAGACACTTGCCAAGATAACTCAATCATAGATAAAAGAATTCAGAGAAGATTCAAATATTATTCATAGATAAACTTGATCATAAACCCACAATTCATCAAATCTCGACAAACACACCGAGAAAAGAGTTTACATGGAATAGATCTCCACAAGAGAGGGGGAGAACATTGTATTGAGATCCAAAAAGAGAGAAGAAGCCATCTAGCTAATAACTATGGACCCGAAGGTCTGTGGTAAACTACTCACAACTCATCGGAGGGGCTATGGTGTTGATGTAGAAGCCCTCCATGGTCGATTCCCCCTCCGGCAGAGTGCCGGCGAAGGCTCCAAGATGGGATCTCGCTGACATAGAAGGTTACGGTGGTGGAAATTGTGTTTCGTTGGCTCCTTGGATGTTTTCAGGGTACATAGGTATATCTAGGAGGAAGAAGTACGTCGGTGGCCACCTGAGGGGCCCAGGAGACAGGGGGAGCGCCAGGAGGGGTGGGCGCGCCCTCCTATCTTCTGGCCGCCCCATTTGCTGCTTGACTTGCACTCCAAGTTCTCCAGATCACGTTCGTTCCAAAAATCACGCTCCCTAAGGTTTCTTTCCGTTTGGACTCCGTTTGATATTCCTTTTCTTCGAAATACTAAAATAGGCACACACAAAAAGCAATACGGGCTGGGCCTCCGGTTAGTAGGTTAGTCCCAAAAATGATATAAATGTGTAAAATAAAGCCCATAAACATCCAAAAGGGGTAGTATAATAGCATGGAACAATCAAAAATTATAGATACATTGGAGACGTATCAAGCATCCCCAAGCTTAATTCCTGCTCGTCCTCGAGTAGGTAAATGATAAAAACAGAATTTTTGATGTGGAATGCTTCCTAGCATAATTCTCAATGTAATTTTCTTTATTGTGGCATGAATGTTCAGATCCAAATGATTCAAAATAAAAGTTTATATTGATAAAAGAAATAGTAACACTTCAAGCATACTAATCAAAGCAATCATGTCTTCTCAAAATAACATGGCTAAAGAAAGTTCATCCCTACAAAATCGTATAGTTAGGCTATGCTTCATTTTCGTCACACAAAGATGTTCCCAAATTCTACACCCCCGATGACAAGCCAAGCAATTGTTTCGTACTTAAAGAATCTCAAACCTTTTCAACCTTCACGCAATACATGAGCGTGAGCCATGGATATAGCACTATGGGTGGAATAGAATATGATGATGGGGATTGTGTGGAGAAGACAAAAAAGGAGAAAGTCTCACATTGACGAGGATAATCAACGGGCTATGGAGATGCCCATCCATTGATGTCAACATGAGGAGTAGGGATTGCCATGCAACAGATGCACTAGAGCTATAAATGAATGCTCAACAAAACAAAACAAGTGGGTGTGCATCCAACTTGCTTGCTCACGAAGACCTAGGGCATTTGAGGAAGCCCATCGTAGGAATATACAAGCCAAGTTCCATAATGAAAAATTCCCGCTAGTATATGAAAGTGACAACATATGAGACTCACTATATGAAAAAACAAGGTGCTACTTTGAAGCACAAGATATGAGACTCACTACATGAAGAACAAGGTGCTACTTTGAAGCACAAGTGTGGAAAAAGAGATAGTAACATTGCCCCTTTTATTTATTTTCTCTTTTTTTTTCCTTTTTTTTCTTTTTTCTTTTTTTTCTTTGGCCTTTTTTTTCTTTTGGCCTTCTATTTTTTTTCTTTTTGGGCAATGCTCTAATAATGATGATCATCACACTTTTATTAATTACAACATAGGAATTACAACCCTAAACTAGAACAAGATATGACTCTATATGAATGCCTCCGGTGGTGTACCGGGATGGTGCAATGAATCAAGAGTGACATGTATGAAAAATTATGCATGGTGGCTTTGCCACAAATACGATGTCAACTACATGATCATGCAATGGCAATATGACAAAAGTAAAGTATGTCATGATGATGATGAATGGAACGGTGGAAAGTTGCATGGCAATATATCTCGGAATGGCTATGGAAATGCCATAATAGGTAGGTATGGTGACTGTTTTCAGGAAGATATAAGAAGGTTTATGTGTCATAGAGCGTATCGTATCACGGGGTTTGGATGCACCGGGGAAGTTTGCACCAACTCTCAAGGTGAGAAAGGGCAATGCACGATACCGAAGAGGCTAGCAATGGTGGAAAGGTAAAAGTGCGTATAATCCATGGACTCAACATTAGTCAAAAGAACTCATATACTTATTGCAAAAATTTATAAGTCATCAAAAATCAAGCACTACACGCATGCTCCTAGAGGGATAGATTGGTAGGAAAAGACCATCGCTTGTCCCCGACCGCCACTCATAAGGATGCACAAGCCTGGTACACTTCATGTTTCAAATTTGTTACACAACTTTAACCATACGTGCATGCTACGGGACTTGCTAACTTCAACACAAGCATTCTTTAAATTCATAATTACCCAACTAGCATGACTTTAATATCACTACCTCCATATCTCAAAACAATTATCAAGTATCAAATTGATCATAGCATCCAATTCACTTCCTATGATAGTTTTTATTATACCCAACTTGGATGCCTAACATTCTAGGACCAATTTTATAACCATAGCAAATACCATGCTGTTCTAAAAGACTCTCAAAATAATATAAGTGAAGCATGAGAGACTAGCAATTTCTACAAAATTAAGCCACCGCCGTGCTCTAAAAGATATAAGTGAAGCACTAGAGCAAAAACTATTTAGCTCAAAAGATATAAGTGAAGCACATAGAGTATTCTAATAAATTCTATTCAAGTAGGATTCTCCAAAAAGGTGTGTACAGCAAGTATGATTGTGGAAAACTAAAAAGAAAAGACTAATATAATACACGATGCTTCAAGCAAAACACATATCATGTGGCAAATAAAAATATAGCTCCAAGAAAAGTTACCAATGAACGAAGACGAAAGAGGGGATGCCTTCCCGGGGCATCCCCAAGCTTAGGCTTTTGGCTATTCTTGAATATCTTGGGGTTCCTTGGGCATCCCCAAGCTTAGGCTCTTGCCACTCCTTATTCCATAGTCCATCAAATCTTTACCCAAAACTTGAAAACTTCACAACACAAAACTCAACAGGAAATCTCATAAGCTCCGTTAGTGAAAGAAAATAAAACCACAACATAAGGTACTGTAATGAACTCATTCTTTATTTATTTTGTTGTTAAACCTACTGTATTCCAAGTTCTCTATGGTTCATACCACTTAATACTATCCATAGATGCATCAAAATAAGCAAACAACACACGAAAAACAGAATCTGTCAAAAATAGAACAGTCTATAGCAATCTGTAACTAACGCAAACTTATGGAACTTTAAAAATACTACCAAAATAGTAAGTCCTGTACAATTTGTATATTGATCATAAGCAAAAAGAATAAATGCAAAATCACGTTTCTGTGATTTAACAAAACTAATTTCGTGCGTGTAAAGTTTCTGTTTTTCAGCAGAATCAAATTAACTATCACCATAGGTTATCCTATAGGTTCTACTTGGCACAAACACTAATTAAAACATAAAAACACATATAAACAGAAGGTAGATGCAAAAATTATTACTAAACAGAAACAAAAACAAAAAACACAAATAAAATTGGGTTGCCTCCCAACTAGCGCTATCGTTTAACGCCCCTAGCTAGGCATTGATAATTTTACTGATGCTCACATGAAAGACAAGAATTGAAGCGCAAAGAGAGCATCATGAAACACGTGAAAAACACATCTAAGTCTAACATACTTCCTATGCATAGGAATAATATAAGGAAAAAATTGCAAGGCAAGCAAAAACTAGCATATGCAAAGAAGAAGAAAGAGACGATAGCAATCTCAACATGACGAGAGGTAATTTAGTAAGATAAAAATTTCTACGACCATATTTTTTCCTCTCTCATAATAATTACATGTAGGATCATAGGCAAATTCAACAAAATAGCTATCACATAACATATTCTAACACGGTCCACATGCATGTGAAGTTGACACTCTTCCAAAATAGTGGGATAATCATTGACTAAAGTCATGACCTCTCCAAACCCACTTTTATCAAAAATACCATAAGATTGAACATTCTCCAAATATGTGGGATCTAAAGTTGACACTCTTCCAAACACACTTTCAATAATATTGCAAACACTATTATCAATCTCATATTCATCATGGGGCTTAGATAAATTTTCAAGATTATAAGAAGAGTCACCCCAATCATGATCATTGCAACAAGTAGTAGACATAGCAAAACTAGCATCCCCAAGCTTAGGGTTTTGCATATTATTAGCACAATTGACATCAAGAGAATTTATAGTAAAATCATTGCAATCATGCTTTTCATCTAAGGAACAATCAAGTATGGGTGTAATAGCAACGATCTCATGTTTAACACAAGGAACTATAGCAAATTCATCTTCATAAATATTGGCATCATGGCCACAAGAATAGCAAGCGTCATGTTCATCAAGGGATATTTCAATCAAATCATCGGAATCATAATTATCTATAGATTCATGCATATCATTATTTTCTTCCAAAGCAACAGTCATTCTCTCAATAAATTCTTTGACATAGACATTATGAGCATAGTTTTCATAGCAATATTTAAGTATGTCAAAATTTCCAGATTCGTAGAGAGTAATATCATACTTTTCAATCAAAGAAGCAACTTCATAAGCACCCTTAAAAGCAACAAATTCTTCAATTTGTTTGATATCATAGTAACTATAAACACCCTTTGCATAAGAAGATAAGATTTCATTATCATTAAACTCACATAGGTAAGGAAGGTGTTTTTTAGGCTTCTTAGAGCAACAAGTAAAATCACAAATTTCACAAAGATTCCAAGCATAACACAGCAAACTGTTTATTTGATCCCATAAGAGTCTCCCTTTTTCAGACAAACGGTTACGCACAAAATGAGCATGCTCATCTAAAGATTTCCCATCAACTAGGCTAGTTGGGGTTTCAGCATGAGCGCATAAGGATCGAAGATGATCCAAGTAGAACACTTTAAGTGGATCCATACCGGTAGATTTTCAGCAAGCAAAGATGCAAGCACATAGAAGGCACAAGCAAAAGAGAGAAGAGATTGGGAAAGAGAGGGCGAATAAAACAGCAAGGGTGAAGTGGGGGAGAGGAAAACGAGAGGCAAATGACAAATAATGTAAATGCGAGGGAGATGAGTTTGTGATGGGTACTTGGTATGTCTTGACTTGAGCGAAAACCTCCCCGGCAACGGCGCCAGAAATCCTTCTTGCTACATCTTGAGCTTGTGTTGGTTTTCCTTGAAGAGGAAAGGGTGATGCAGCAATAGTAGCGTAAGTATTTCCCTCAGTTTTTGAGAACCAAGGTATCAATCCAGTAGGAGGCTCCTCAAAAGTCCCACGCACCTACACAAACAAACAAAGAACTCGCAACCAATGCAATAAAGGGGTTGTCAATCCCTTCACAGCCACTTATGAAAGTGAGATCTGATAGAGATAGTATGATAAGATAAATATATTTTTTTGGTATTTTATAATATAGATGCAAAAAGTAAAGATGCAAATAAAAGTAGATTGAAAGCTTATATGATAAAAGATAGACCCGGGGGCCATAGGTTTCACTAGTGGCTTCTCTCAAGATAGCATAAGTATTACGGTGGGTGAACTAATTACTATCGAGCAATTGATAGAAAAGCGAATAATTATGAGATTATCTAGGCATGATCATGTATATAGGCATCACATCCGCAACACATAGACCGACTCCTGCCTGCATCTACTACTATTACTCCACACATCGACCGCTATCCAGCATGCATCCAGAGTATTAAGTTCATAAGAACAGAGTAACGCATTAAGAAAGATGACATGATGTAGAGGGATAAACTCAAGCAATATGATATAAACCCCATCTTTTTATCCTCGATGGCAACAATACAATACGTGCCTTGCGACCCTTTCTGTCACTGGGTAAGGACACCGCAAGATTGAACCCAAAGCTAAGCACTTCTCCCATGGCAAGAAAGATCAGTCTAGTAGGCCAAACCAAACTGATAATTCGAAGAGACTTGCAAAGATAACTCAATCATCCATAAAAGAATTCAGAGAAGATTCAAATATTATTCATAGATAAACTTGATCATAAACCCACAATTCATCGGATCTCGACAAACACACCGCAAAAAGAGTTTACATTGAATAGAT
>NC_057804.1:194097631-194098245 GCF_018294505.1 Triticum aestivum
AAAAATCACGCTTCCGAAGGTTTCATTCTATTTGGACTCCGTTTGATATTCCTTTTCTTCGAAATACTGAAATAGGCAAAAAAAACAGCAATACGGGTTGGGCCTCCGGTTAGTAGGTTAGTCCAAAAAATGATATAAATGTGTAAAATAAAGCCCATAAACATCCAAAAGGGGTAATATAATAGCATGGAACAATCAAAAATTATAGATACGTTGGAGACGTATCATTCGTCATAGCCTTAGATTAACTAAACAGGGTTAATTAGTTTAATCACTTGATTAGGTTGACTAAATTTAAGTAGTTTAGATAAACAGAATTAATTCACTTAATTAATTCAGTAATTAATTAATTAATAATAATTATTTTTATTAAATTCATTTTTGTAACGTCTTAGGGCATGGGCCCTAGCTGTCATAGGCCTGGGGCCATCCGGGGCGGGCTAACGGGCGTTGGGCATCGGGCACCCGACTGGGGCGAGCTCGGGCGCTTGCTCGGGCAAGGCCATCGGTGCGGCCGCCGATGCCCTCCACGCAGGCCAGGGGAGGCGGCGGAGGGGTGGGACTTGAGCGGGAGGTGGCACGTTGGAGGCAGGCGCAGATGGCCGCGGTGACCG
>NC_057804.1:194098472-194099573 GCF_018294505.1 Triticum aestivum
CGGGGTGGCCACGGGCGGTGGGGCAGAGTAGGAAGGGATGGCCGGAGTGGCGCACGGCGGTGAGCGGCGCAGCTAGTGCAAGCCAAGGACACGTCGGGGTGGCCATGGGCGCGGCCGGAGCGGCTGGAGCGGGCGTGGCCGAAGCACGCAGAGAAGGGCGAGGCTAGGGGAAGAGGCAAGCAGGCGTCAGGGACGCGGCCGAGTGGCGCGGGCAGTGGCAGGGCGCGACTACAGGGACCGGGGTGCGTTCGAGAGCTACAGGGGGCGACGACGCGGCCAGTGCCGAGAAGACGCATGGAAGGGGGAGGGCGCCAACATTGAAGAGGAGCGGGGTGGCGAGGCTCGAGGCACCGACTTGGGGACGTAGTCGAGGAGGAGTCCGGCAGTGTCAGGGACAGCTGGGGGCGAGTGGCGACGGCGGTCTGATAACCCACAAGTGTAGGGGATCGCAACGGCTTTCGAGGGTAAAGTATTCAACCCAAATTTATTGATTCGACACAAGGGGAGCCAAACAATATTCTTGAGTATTAGCAGTTTAGTTGTCAATTCAACCACACCTCGATAACTTAGTATCTGCAGCAAAGTATTTAGTAGCAAAGTAGTATGATAATAAAAGTAACAGTAGCAAAAGTAAAGATAATAGTTTTGGGGTTTTTTGTAGTAGTTGTAACAGTAGCAACGGAAAATTAAATAAGCGAAGAACAATATGTGAAAAGCTCGTAGGCAGTGGATCAGTGATGGATAATTATGCTGGATGTGATTCCTCATGTAATAGCTATAACATAGGGTGACACAAAACTAGCTCCAATTCATCAATGTAATGTAGGCATGTATTCTGTAAATAGTCATACATGCTTATGGAAAAGAACTTGCATGACATCTTTTGTCCTACCCTCCCATGGCAGCGGGGTCCCAGCGGAAACTAAGGGATATTAAGGCCTCCTTTTAATAGAGAACCGTAACAAAGCATTAGCACATAGTGAATACATGAACTCCTCGAACTACGGTCATCACCGAGAAGTATCACGATTATTGTCCTTCGGGGTTGTCGGATCATAACACATAATAGGTGACTATAGACTTGCAAGATAAGATCAAGAA
>NC_057804.1:194100169-194105237 GCF_018294505.1 Triticum aestivum
ACACATATATTCATGAAAACATAATATGTTCAGATCTGAAATCATGGCACTCGGGCCCCAGTGACAAGCATTAAGCATAGCAAAGTCATAGCAACATCAATCTCATAACATAGTGGATACTAGGGATCAAACCCTAACAAAACTAACTTGATTACATGGTAAATCTCATCCAACCCATCACCGTCCAGCAAGCCTATGATGGAATTACTCACGCACGGCGGTGAGCATCATGAAATTGGTGATGGAGGATGGTTGATGATGACGATAGCGATGAATCTCCCTCTCTGGAGCCCCGAACGGACTCCAGATCAGCCCTCCCGAGAGAGATTAGGGCTTGGCGGCGGCTCCGTGTCGTAAAACGCAATGAAACTTTCTCTCTGATTTTTTTTCTCGCCGAACGTGAATATATGGAGTTGGAGTTGAGGTCGGTGGAGGTCTAGGGGGCCCACGAGATAGGGGGCGCGCCCTAAAGGGGGGCGCCCCCCTGTCTCGTGGACAGGGTGTGGGCCCCCTGGTGTATTTCTTTCGCCCAGAAATTCTTATTAATTCCAAAAAGTGCCTCCGTGGATTTTCAGACATTCCGAGAACTTTTCTTTTCTACACATAAAACAACATCATGGCAGTTCTGCTAAAAACAGCGTCAGTCCGGGTTAGTTTCATTCAAATCATGCAATTTAGAGTCCAAAACAAGGGCAAAAGTGTTTGGAAAAGTAGATACGTTGGAGACATATCAACTCCCCCAAGCATAAACCATTGCTTGCCTCAAGCAATTCAGTTGATAAATTGAAAGTGATAAAGAAAAACTTTTACAAACTCTGTTTGCTCTTGTTGTTGTAAACATGAAAAGCCAGCATTCAAGTTTCAGCGAATATTATGAACTAACCATACTCAAAATAACACTTAGGTCTCACAATTACTCATATCAATACCATAATCAGCTAGCGAGCCATAATAAATAAAACTCGGATGACAACACTTTCTCAAAACAATCATAACATGATATAACAAAATGGTATCTCGCTAGCCCTTTCTGAGACCGCAAAACATAAATGCAGAGCACCTTTAAAGATCAAGGACTGACTAAACATTGTAATTCATGGTAAAAGAGATCCAGTCAAGTCATACCCAATATAAACCAATAGTAATGAATGCAAATGACAGTGTGCTCTCCAGCGGGTGCTTTTAATAAGAAGGGTGATGACTCAACATAAAAGTAAATAGATAGGCCCTTTGCAGAGGGAAGTAGGGATTTGTAGAGGTGCTAGAGCTCGATTTTAAAATAGAGATTGAATAACATTTTGAGCGGCATACTTTCGTTGCCAACGCAACAACTATGAGATGGTTGTATCTTCCATACTACATGCATTATAGGCAGTTCCCAAACATAATGGTAAAGGTTTATACTCCCCCAACCACCAACAAGCATCAATCCATGGCTTGCTCGAAACAACGAGTGCCTCCAACTAACAACAGCCCTGGGGGAGTTTTGTTTAATTATTTTGATTTGCTTTGATCTTTTTGGATCATGGGACTGGGCATCCCGGTTACCGACCCTTTCTCGTGAATGAGGAGCGGAGTCCACTCCTCTTGAGAATAACCCACCTAGCATGGAAGATATAGGCAGCCCTAGTTGTAACATGAGCTGCTCGAGCATACAAAACAGAATTTAATTTGAAGGTTTGGAGTTCGACACATACAAATTTACTTGGAACGGCAGGTAAATACCACATATAGGAAGGTATAGTGGACGCATATGGAACAACTTTGGGATTTAAGGAGTTTGGATGCACAAGAAGTATTCGCGCTTAGTACAGGTGAAGGCTAGCAAAAGACTAGGAAGTGACCAACTGAGAGAGCGACAACAGTCATAAACATGCATTAAAATGAATTCACACCGAGTACAAGCATGAGTAGGATATAATCCACCATGAACATAAATATCATGAAGGCTATGTTGATTTGGTTCAACTACATGCGTGAACATGTGCCAAGTCGAGTCACTCAATTCATTCAAAGGAGGATACCATCCCATCATATCACATCATAATCATTCTAATGGCATGTTGGCCCGCAAGGTAAACCATTATAACTCATAGCTAATCAAGCATGGCACAAGCAACTATAATCTCTAAATGTCATTGCAAATATGTTTACTTCATAATAAACTGACTCAGAAACGATGAACTCATCATATTTACAAAAACAAGAGAGGTCGAGTTCATACCAGCTTTTCTCATCCCAATAAGTCTATCATATATAGTCATTATTGCCTTTCACTTGCACGACCGAATGATGTGTATAATAATAAGAGTGCACATGCATTGGACTAAGCTGGAATTTGCAAGCATTCAACTCAAGAGAGAAGACAAGTAATATGGACTCCAAGTTAAATAAACAATCATGCATATGAGAGCCACTAAACATTTTCAATATGGTCTTCTCGACCCCCAAAGGAAAGAAGAGAAAATAAAACTATTTACACGGGAAAGCTCCCAACAAGTAAGAAGAAGAACTAGAAATCTTTTGGGGTTTTCATTTTCATTTCTACTACAAGCATGGAAATTAAACTAACTAGTTTTTTTGGTTTTTTTCTAAAGGTTTATCAAACTCACAAGAAGAAAACTAGAAAAAGAAATTTAAACTAGCATGGATAACACAATGAAAGAGTATGAGCACCGACGATTAGTGTGTGAACATGAATGTAAAGTCGGTGAGAAATACGTACTCCCCCAAGCTTAGGCTTTTGGCCTAAGTTGGTCTAGTACCAAGGACCGCCTGGCTGATATCCGTAAGTGAAACTGGGGTCGTACTGAGATGCTGCGGCAACCGCCTGCTGAGCTGCGGCGTGTTGGAGAGCTGCCTCCGCCCCCCTCTCGTGTTCAGCTGCTTCCTCCCTGGTGACAACATATCTTCCTTTTTCCTGATAATCAAAAAGGTAGGGAGCAGGAAGAGTAACATGGACGGCGTTGCGTCTGTCATAGATTACTCGATATTGGATGAATTGTTCATTCCTCCCAAGAAATTGATGATGGACCATAGCTTCAGAATCCAAATAAACAGGTGGTATAATCATATCCCCTTCTTGTGGGGATATACCAAGATAATTAGCCACACGGGTTGCATAAATTCCTCCAAATAAATTTCCCTTTCTACTATTATTCTGCAACCTACGTGCAACTATTGCCCCCAAGTTATAACCTTTATAACCTAACACAGCACTCTTGAGGACACAGAGATCGGGGACACACATGTGACATGCTTCGTCTTTACCGTTAATGCATCTACCAATAAAGAGAGCAAAATAATGTATAGCAGGAAAATGAATGCTCCCTATGGTTGCTTGTGCTATGTCCCTAGATTCTCCCACAGTAATACTAGCAAGAAAATCTCTAAATTCAGATTTGTGAGGATCATTAATATTACCCCACCGCGGGAGTTTGCAAGCAGTTGTGAAATCCTCTAAATCCATGGTATAAGATGTATGATAAATATCAAATATGACACTAGGAGAATTACGCGCACAGTTATATTTGAACCTCCGCACAAAGGAATTAGTCAATTGATAGTACTGAGGACATTATCTTGTAAGAAGTCCTCCAGCTCGGCATTACGCACATACGCGTCAAATTCCTTCTTGAAGCCTGCTTCGACCATAAAATCATCGGATGGCCACTCACAAGCTCGTACATCCGCGTCCCTCGGCAATTCAACATCTTGCTCACGTATAGCAATCCTGGGCCCTTTCTTCACCGACGAACCACCTTGGTACATTCTTCTAAACATAATTATTTTTCTGAAGTAATTCTGAAATTTTAGTAACTTCAAAATAAAAGTGAATAAAACTAAACAAGATTGATAGAAACTACTCCTACAAGCGCCTAGAGCCTATATCATGCATTAGAATTGCTTGGGACCTCAAAAATTCAACATGCAATCTCAAGAACATGGTCACCTATGCAGAAAAAATTTGCAATGAATAAAGCACTACAACAAAAACTAATTGGACCAATGGAGGAGTCACATACCAAGAAACAATCTCCCAAAGCAGTTTTGTGAATGGAGCTTTGAGCAAGGAGATCGAAAATCGCAGCAGAATGAGCTAGAACTCGTGCTTGAGCTGGATGGGGATTTTTTTGGGTAGAAGATGAAGTGTGTGGGTGCTGGCATAAGTGGAGGGGGGCACTAGGGGCCCACGAGATAGGGGGCGCGCCCTCCACTCTCGTGGCCTGGTGCTTGCCCCTCCTGCAGTGTTTTCAATGCCTAAAATCCTCAAATATTCCATAAAATATCATACAAAAATTGCAGGGCATTTGGAGCACTTTTATTTTCGGGATATTTTTAATGCACGGATAATTTAAAAAACAGACAGATAATACAATTTTTGCTTTATTTATTCTAAATAACAGAAAGTAAAAAGAGGGTACAGAAGGTTGTTCCTTCTAGTTTCATCCATCTCATGATCATCAAAATGAATCCACTAACAAGGTTGATCAAGTCTTGTTAACAAACTCATTCGGAACCGAAGAAATTCCGAATAACACTAAGTTACCTCAATGGGGATATGAAAATCCCCAACAATAAGAATATCATACTTTTTCTTGATAGTAGGGAGAGGAAATTCAAAACCTCCAATAATAATAGTTGGAACTTTTCCAATAGAATTGATGCTATGAACTTGATATTGTTTCCTCGGAAAGTGTACCGTATGCTCATTACCATTAACATGAAAAGTGGCATTGCCTTTGTTGCAATCAATAACAGCCCCTGTAGTATTAAGAAAAGGTCTACCAAGGATGATAGACATAATATCGTCCTCGGGAATATCAGGAATAACAAAGTCCGTTAAGATAGTGACATTTGCAACCACAACAGGCACATCCTCACAAATATCGACAGGTATAGGAATTGATTTATGAGCCATTTGCAAAGATATTTCAGTAGGTGTCAACTTATTCAATTCAAGTCTATGATATAAAGAGAGAGGCATAACACTAACACCGGCTCCAAGATCACATAAAGCAGTTCTAACATAATTTCTTTTAATGGAGCATGGTATAGTTGGTACCCC